>NC_050447.1:128102162-128385968 GCF_903995425.1 Onychomys torridus | reverse complement strand
GAGGGAAAATGACCTGAGTGAGCCAGGGACTTATTGGTCTGGAAGTAGTGCCCAAGCAGAAGCAACCTTAAACTGAAAAGCTGGACTCTGGTGATGATAGGTCAGGCATTTGGGAGGGATGGGCTGATCTCCTGTGCCAAAGCATGGAATTGGGAAATGGTATGACTATTCTAGGCGCTGTGACTGTAGCATGCAGAGGACTTTATGTCCACATCCAGCAGAGTATGTGGGCGAGCTGGAGCTGGGATGGATGGTGGGGTTGGAGGATGATGAAGTATTCTTCATCAGATTGGGGGAAGGGAATGTAGCCAAGCAGGGGGCCTGCTCACCTACAGCTGCCGGTTTCAGTCTTAAAACCTAAGTCATGAAATAGCCAAATGGGAATTAGAGAGTGGGGGACTACAGTGAGCAGAGTGGCACACTTCCGGGGCAAGGCATCTTCTGTTTATCTCTGGCTACCATGGTGTTGAGAAACTAGGGACCCGAGTATGCAGCTCAGTGGTAGAGCAGATGCCCAGCATTTACAAGGCCCCAGATTTGTTGTGTGTGTGTCGGGGATAGGGGTGGGGGATACACAGAGACAGAGAGAGATAGAGAATACAAACTAGATACTCAGGGGCCTGTGAGAGACTCTATCTCAAAACACAAAAGCCAGGTGAGGCAGGAGAATCGTAAGTTCAAAGTCAGCCTAACAGTTTAATGAGATCCTATTTCAAAATAAAAACGTAAAGGCTACAGGTGTAGTCACTGGTAAAGCAGTTGCTTGCCTTCTGTGAGGACCTGGGTACAGTCCCTAGTGACAAAACCAGATTTTATTTTCAGTCAGTATGAAACAGCGCCCCCCCCCCTTTTTGTTTTTGTTTTTCAAGACAGGGTTTCTCTGTGTAACAGCCCTGAATCCAATCTATAGACCAGGCTGGCCTTGAATTCACAGAGATCTGCCTACCTCTGTGTCTGGAGTGCTGGGATCAAAGGTGTGTGCCACCATACCCTGCTCAAAACTGAACCTTTAAGTGGCAGCAGCTTAATTTATGTGGATTAAAAAACTTGCCATCAGGGGCTGAAGAGATGGCTCAGCAAGTAAAGAATACCAGCTTCTCTTCTAGAGGACCCGGGTTCAATTCCCAGGACCCACATTTTGGGAGCCATCTGTGGCTCCAGTTCTAGGGATCTGACACCCTCTTCTGACCTCTGAGGACACACTGCATGCACATGGTGGACAGACACACATAAGCAAATGTAAAACATGGCATCAGAACACTATCCAGTCCACAGGCCATATTCAGCCAGTGCTTGCTGTGGCTTAAGCTGGCTAAAAGACAGGGTGCTCCAGACGGTCCTGGGTGCCTGGTTAGATGTGGAAGTAAGCGAAGCAGGTTTCCAAGGCCTGGCCGGTCTGGGGATGAGGTGGCTGAAGACACTGAAGGAGAAGAGAAGGCTGCGTAGCCGGGTACTGAGGGGAGCAAAGCGCCACCTTCGAGATCCTTCTGGGTTGTGGAAAAGATGCTCAGGACATTGTCCCTTTGGTTTCCAGGGTGACCAGCGAGATGAAGAGGAAGAGTCCCAGATGAAGAAGTCAGAATCTGAGGTGGAGGTGAGAGCTGGGGAATAGCAAGTGAATGGGCAAGGGCTGGCTCACCAACTGGCCCTGCCCAGCACTCTAACTCTCCTTGTGCCCTCAGGAGGCAGCTGCCATTATTGCCCAGCGACCCGATAACCCACGGGAGTTCTTTAGACAGCAAGAACGTGTTGCGTCCGCCTCTGCTGGCAGCTGTGATGTGCCCTCACCCTTCAACCACCGACCAGGTAGTCCTTGGCCCTACCCTTGCCCAACCCATACTCCTCAGACTATGGCCCTAAATCCCTTTGGGATGACTTCTTGGAAAACAAACCTTGCCCAAGGACTTCTTGGAGAAGGCAAGACCCCTTCCGTGTGTGCTTCTACCCACAGCTCTCCAGGTGGTAGCACCTACAGAGGGGCTGGGTTGGGGGGCCATGTCACTTTTGGGCATTGGCTGAGCAATGGCTAATAGGCAAGGCCGGTTGGGCAGCTTTGGTGTAGATGCAGATACACTGCTGGTGTTGGGTGCTTCCATGCAGGGTTGGACTAGGTCTGGCCTGAAGGCTGTGGATGCATGTAGGGTGGGATCTTGCCCTGGCTTTTAGTCTGAGCATCCTGGAGCCGCTGTCTCTAGGGTCCCTGTTCGGCTTCTGCCTCCCCTTGAAGCGCCCTTCTGTTTCTTGTCTGCTGGTCTGAATGTTTGCATCCACTGTGGGCTTGGTCATGTGCTGGGGTCCCCGGAGCATGGCCGTCTATACTCATTTGTGCTGCTACTCTGAGGCTGGCTGTGTGTGCCCATGTGCGTATCTGGTGCTGGCTGGTGGGAGGCATCAGATTGCTTGAGGCTGTGGCCCAGCTTGGCTGAATGTAGACCCTGGCTGAAGGTGGCTTGGACATCTAGGGCTGGCCCTAGGGGTGGGTGAGGCCTTGGGGCAGGGGTGGGGGAGACTGACCCTCTCTTGTCCTCTGTCTCTTTCTCTGTCTGTCTCTCTTGGCAGGTCGTCCGTACTGCCCTTTCATAAAGGCATCGGACAGTGGGCCTTCCTCCTCCTCCTCTTCCTCCTCTTCCCCTCCACGGACTCCCTTTCCCTATATCACCTGTCACCGCACCCCAAACCTCTCTTCCTCCCTCCCATGTAGGTAGCAGTCCCAGGCCTCGGCAGGGTGGGGTAAGGAGGGCCCCGCTTCCCAGCAGCCCCTCTCCCCCAGCCTGACTGCTGACTGCTGGTGTTTGTCCCCAGAGCAGGTACTACCTGCCACTTGTCCCTGGCCCTGCAGGGCACTGGCCCCCAGGGGCCTGGTTTACAGGGTCTGGAGCAGTAATCTGGCCCCTAGGGGGGCCTGGGGAGCTCACAGCCCCCACCCATCCTCAAGACAAGGTGGATAGTCCTGATTCCGCCTGGCTCCCCGCCCCTTACTGACTGGCCTGGGCATTTGTTCCACAGGCAGCCACCTGGACAGCCACCGGAGGATGGCACCTACACCCATTCCAACCCGGAGCCCGTCGGACTCCAGCACAGCCTCCACCCCTGTTGCTGAGCAGACTGAGAGGGCCCTGGGTGAGGTGACATCCTCACAGCCGCCACCCCCACCTCCACCACCCCCACCAGCTCAAGGTGAGAGAAGGGTTCCGCCTGCCTCCATCCGTCCATCAGTCTCTGGTTGCCACAGTAACATAGCGCAGAGGGAATTGGACTAAAGTGGCTGTAGCAGAGAAGAGCGGTGGTGTTGCCATCAGACCTGCCTTCTCTAAGCGGCACCGGCTCATCACTGGTCATGTGGCCTTCCTCCCTGGGCTACCCGGTGGTTTAAAAAGAACACAGTGGTGAAGGGAAAGTGGGGTGCAGCTGATGCCGAAAGGTGCCCTTGTGGTAGTTCTTCCCCAGACGTCCCTAACTCCCTTACTCTTCAGTGGGTGGCCAGGGCACCTGTCCTTCTCCAGGGGGACTGACTGCATTGTATCCTTTATGTGCACTGTGACAGAGGCCCAGGAGTCTACCCCCAGACTGGACGGTGGAGAGACCAGCAAGGAGGCTGAAGCCGCAGCAGCCCCTCGGGCCTGGGCTGGGTGTGCGGAGGAGCCCCCTCAGGCACAGGAACCTCTCCGGGTGCACAGCAGCCCCATGGAGGACTTGATGTGCACAGAATGCCCAGAGCAGGCTGTCCTGGCCGCCCCTGCAGAGCCTGCTGCCTCTGTTCCCTCAGTAGCTGATGCCCATGCAGCTGACACCATTGAGACCACCACTGCCACCACCAACACCACTATTGCCAACAATGTCACCCCTGCCACTGCCGGCCTCGTTGATCTATGGCCTGGCAATGGGGAAGAGGCCTCAGCACCTCAGGCTGAGCCCAGGGTGCCCACACCACCCTCAGGTGCAGAGGCCTCCCTGGCAGAGGTACCTCTGCTGGATGAGGCAGCTCAGGAGACGCTGCCACCAGTGGGCGAAGGCTGTGCCAACCTTCTTAATTTTGATGAGCTGCCAGAGCCTCCAGCCACCTTCTGTGACCCAGAGGAGGAAGTAGAAGGGGAGCCACTGGCTGCCTCCCAGGTCCTAACTATGCCCTCAGCTCTAGAGGAGGTAGACCAGGTCCTGGAGCAGGAGCTGGAGCCAGAACCTCACTTGCTGACCAATGGAGAGACCACTCAAAAGGAGGGGACCCAGGTGGGACAGGGGTGGAGGAACAGTGGTCAGGGCTGTCGGGGAGGTTGATGGCTTGTAGATCCTTACTGAGAAGCAGCTCTGTTCCCCTCCCCTTCCATCTCTGCATTTGTTCCCTGGCAGGCATCTGTGTTTCCCCAGCAACCACTCTTGGAATCTCTGGTTGCCAGGGAAACAGGCTCATGCCTGATAGATCAGCTGTAGTCCTGGCAGGTGGGTCCTAGTAACCTGTGTTGTTGTTGTTGTTTTTAATCCAACAGGCCAGTGAAGGATACTTCAGTCAATCACAAGAGGAAGAGTTCGCCCAATCAGAAGAGCAGTGTGCAAAGGCTCCGCCCCCTGTATTCTACAACAAGCCTCCAGGTAGTACTTCCCTGGGGACAGAGTGGGATGTGAGGGCCAGCGGTGTCACTAAACACAGTTGGCACAGCCCTTAGAGGTCGGGGAAATACAACTGATAGACCTGCCCAGCCATCTCCTCTCCTAATGTATCCTAGAAATCGACATCACCTGTTGGGATGCAGACCCAGTACCTGAAGAGGAAGAGGGCTTCGAGGGTGGTGATTAGTAGCGGCGACTGTCCCCTGGCTGCCTTCGCCAAGGCTCCCACCTGCGGCAGCCTCTGGCCAGTCGGCTTGCAGCTCCTGCGTTAGCAGCGCCCGCCTGGCACCCACTCTGGACTCCGGCGCTGGCCGGCGTTGGTCTGCTCCCCTACCCACAGGGCCCGACTTTTACAGCTCTTCTCTTTTTTTTAAAGTTGATAGACTTGTACAGTTGACTGGTTTTCCTCCCGTTGGTAGTTGAGATAATGTTGCAGATTCTACCCCCTTCCTACCCAGACCAGATTGTAGCTTAGTCTCTCTGCTCGGCCGGCCAGGGTGGAGGCCTCACCCTGCTTGGGACCTGGTGGGGGTTGGGGGTTCTGGTGGGAAAATGTCCCCCATCACTTTTCCTAGTTTTATGTTTCTTGGAAAAATATCACTTTGTATTCTCTATCCAGGGCTTCAGATATTTTGCACGAATTTTAAAACATGGCAATAAATGGCTCGTGGGCTCTGGCTCCCTGGGACCCTCCCCTTCTCTTCGTCCTCGCTGCTTGGTGGAGAGGAATTATCAGGCCCACCTGGGGCCCCTTGGCTTCCCGCCCTCTCCTGCCGGGCAGGTCCCAGGCTGGAGGTCCTAGGCGTGACTCAAGTCAGGGCTTATAGATGGGACCCAGGGGTTTGGGTGGCCCCTCCCCAATTCCTTCCTCTCTGCTTAGGTTCTTTTTCACATTAACCCCCTCCCCCTTCTCTTCTTTTTTTTTTAAAGCACAAACTTATGTAATGGGGCGTGCTCATGTCTGTTAATAAAGAAATCCAGATCCCTTCGGGCCTGCTGCTCTGGGCCTCCAGGGGTTGATCTGGCGTGGGCGCCGGCCCTCATGACCCGCTTCCCAGCTCCTGTCACCTCCGAGGCTACAGGGGGCGCGCCTCTCTGTTACCCTGCGATATCAAAAGCAGGCTAGATGGAAAATGAACATCCCGCCCCTGAAAAACCACCTTTGGTTTCCGAAGGCCAATTTATCTGTACACACCCACACACACTAGGCCAGCACTCAGGCTCCTTTCCTAGGGTCCGACATGCCTGGTTACTAGCACCTTGGGCTTAAAGCAGCTAGTGTCCCCTCCGCTTGTACCAAAGCAGATCACACACCTTTATTATCCTCAAAATGTAACAAACGGGGTAAGAAATCCCTCCCTCCCCCCACCCCTCCCTACAGTCCAAGGGAAGCGTTTAAAAAGCCCCTCAGTCAGGCTAGGAGTTCGCCCGCGGGGCCCGGGACGCCGGGCGCCCCTCTATACGGCTGTAGTCCTCCCGAACAAGGGGATGGAGACGGGCAGGCGCCAAGCTCCGTGCTCCAGGGGCTCCCGGCTGCTGAGCTCTGAGTCGGTCCAGCTGGGGAAGACTCGGCGGCTGCGATCAGCCTGCAGACAGAGGGCAGGGCAGGGGGCGGCGGGTCGCGGGGCGCTGGGAAGATGCAGCGCCGAAGTATAGCCCCGGTCCAGGAAGAGAGGCTTGTAACTCGGAGGCGGCTGCTCCTGCTTCTCCGCGCTGTCGCGGCGGCTCAGAAAGGGCGTGACGATCTTGCGGTAGAGGCCGCGAGTGTCCGTGAGCACCTCGCTGTAGGGCGGGGGCGGCTCGGCCATCAGCACCGCCTCCTCGTAGCACGGCGGCTTAGACATGTCCGATTCCGCTGCGGAACGGGAAGCGAGTCGTGAGGATGAAGTCGTCGGCCCAGCCTCCCGCAGAAGCCTCGCCCAGCCACCACCACCCCAGCCCGCTTCTCCCGCTGCATCGGCAGGGAGCGCTCGCCTGCCTAAGCGCAGCCTTACCTTGGCGCGGGTAGCTCCAGGGCCGGGGCGGCACGGAGAGGTGCGGTGGCGGTGGGTGCGGCAGTGCGTGATGGTGTGGGTGCGGGTGCGCGTGCGGCTGCGCGGGCCCGTGGTGCAGTAGCGGGTGCACGTGCACGTGCGAGTGCGCGTGCACAGGCGCCTCCAGACGGCTGCGGTGTGGTGGTGGCGGCGGCGCCAGGCCCGGAGGACTTCCAGCCAGGCTGCCCTCAAGCTCGAGGGGCTCCAGCTCCAGGGCACGCAGGTTCTGCTCCCTCAGTCGCTCCTCCTGGCGCCGTTTGAGGCGGCGGCGCAGGAAGCTGCAGAAGCAGCAGAGCAGGACGATGAGACCCCAGATGAGCCAGAAGCCGGCGAAGCACGTGAGGAACGTGTAGGTGCCCTGGGACATCACCATGGCTGCGGCGCAAGAGGCAGGTCCTCGGCAGCTTTACTGGACACTGGGCTCCTCGGCGTGGCCCCGGGGCCGCGCCACGCTCCCAGGTGCCGCCAGCGTCACTTGGGGACCTGCGGCCGGGGGCTGCCTGCGGCGGGGCTCAATGGGCGCGCATGCCGGCGGAGGGCAACTTTGGTTCCCGCTCCTTTCCATGGCGCCGGCCGGCGCGGGCCTGCTTCACCCGGGGCCGCGAGCGACCTGCGGGGCAGACACAGGGCTCAGCGAGGCTCGCCGGGATCCTGGGTGACTCCCGTACGGCACCCGCGTCCCGCGCAGGGCCGGGGATACCTCCTCGGTGGGAACCCCCGCACTCCCCGGGGCCCGGGTGACGTCACCGAGGGATGACGTCACGCCCCGAGGTTCCCCTGATAGGGTTTCCCCGAATCGAGACCCGGCCACCGCGTGCCGACGCGACCCAAGACCGGCCAGCAGAGGGCGCGCGGAGTCCGCCCGCAACCCCCGGGTCCAGCTTCGAGGTGGTTTCCGAGGCTGTGAACACTAGGGCACCAGAGTAGTCTCGGCGCGGTTATTTTGGGTGGAGAAAAGGACAGTCCACCAACTGGAGGCCCACCAGCAGCTCGCTTGGCGCCCACTTCTGCCCTGCACTGCTTCCAAATATTAGCCACGCCTGTAGGAGACTGGCGAGCGGCTGCCACTGCTCTGCCTTTGTCCGCTCCCCCTGCGGTGTGCTGGGCGTGGGCCAGGCGCTCTTTCCTTCCTCTAGGCGCCTCTGCCAGCCGGATTCCAGCCCCAACTTGACTTCCCTCACCACCTACTCATGCGCAAACCCCTCTTGGCTGCATCTTTCTTACTTCCAGCCCTTCCCCTCCCTTCCACCAATTCCTTTCCCTCTTTGCAGAGGGGTGGAAAATTAGATGAGATTTATCTTTCGGATCCACCTCCTATCACAGCATGGGGCCGAGGGCATCTCTACATAGGGAGAGAATTCAGGAGCCCAGACTGCTTACTTAAGGACATCAGGCAACAGACGGGTCACCATCCCCAGGGCCCTTTTCCAGTGCCTTCTACCAGGAGCTTTAATACAACCCTTTGGGTAACAACTTACTTCTAACTCACAGCTGAGAACTGGAAGAGCAGTTAACTGCACAGATGGCTGCGCTAATTTGAACCTAGGCCTAGCAGCAAAGCCCTGGCCTGAGCTCGTGGGAAGCAGGGTTTTCCAGGAGCTCCAAGGAACTGCTTGCCCTTGGCACACCAACATTCACTCAGCTTTGGTGCCCACAAGCAGCGTAAGACCCAGGCTGAAAGGATGCCATGCCTTGGCCACCCCATCTTCCCCAGATGGCTTCTGTCTGACTCTGGCTGCCTTCAGCCATGTGTCACTCGGCGCCCATGCCAGCCCTATCCTCCTGGGCCTGCATTCCAGAGCAGACAAGGGTACGAACAATAGCTCTGCCCGCCCCCTCGACAACCCCACCATGAGGCTGCCATGGTGACGCAGCCCAGATAAAAACACGATGCTGCCAGTCACCGGGAGTTAATTAAATCTGTTGTTCTCCTTTCCTTGAGCCCTCAGGAACAGGAATGTTCTGAGAAAACAGACACTCGCTAGAGGTTTCAGCCAAAAGGGCAGAAACAGTCTCGGGTCAGAAAAGGTATTTCCGTGGTTGGAGGTAACTGTGCTTGCTAAATTAGAAGTCTCTGTCAAGAGCCTGGAGGGAGGAGGGGGTTGTACGGGTGACACTATGAAGACAGCTTGAGGCCCAAAGACTGGCCACCATGGACAACATGGCATCATGGTTCTGAGTGTATACATAAAAGGAAGCTTTAAAAGGTCTGACAGGTGGTCAGGACTTGTCCCCTCTTTCCATCTACATTTTGTTTTTGTTTTTAGACAGGTGTCACTATAGAGTACAAGCTAGCCCCAAGCTCAAGAGCAATCCACCTGCCTCTGCCTCCCCATTGCTGGCACTAAAGGCATGCACCACATCTGGCTCCATGCAGAATATTAACATCACCTTGTCACTTCTGGTCACACCACCATCTGATGGATGACAAGCTTAGAAGAGAGACTCATTTCATGCCATACAGCTAATAAATAGAAGGGTGCTCGTCTGGATCTGAGACAGTCGCTGTCCACTTTCCATGTGGAGAGCTATGAAAAAAAATTCCAGTGTTGGTCAGCGCTCAGTGCGTGAGAACTTGGTAGTTAGGTTAACTAATAGCCAGAATGTGTGTCCCTGTGCCTTTCTGTCAAGGCCTTGAACCACCTGTTATGGTGTAGCTCAGGGAAGTACTACAAGATGGAGAGAGATTGGCAGCTCCCGGAAACTATGCCCTAAGGGTATCTAGCTTCGCAGACTGGGCATTAGGCCAGACTCAAAAGACTAAACCCCAAATCTGTGTGCTGCTGTCACCAAGTCATTCTGTAAGGACCAAGAACCATCATTCACTGCACTGTATGCAAACTAGGGGTCAGAGAGCAATCTCTTCCTTGAGAACACACTGCTGAGATAGCCTGGCAATAGTCTGACCCTAGTGTCCAGCTAATGCTAAACACTCTCTTGCTGGGGCTACAGAGGGCCAGTCACACTGACGCCTCCCTCCTGCATATTATCTAATGCACAACAGTTGTTCAGCATCAAGAGGGTCATTCAGATCTTCTGAACTGTTCTACTGAACAGGCCAAACTTTCCAAAGCCCCCTGCCCCAAGGCTCTTCCCTGCCTCTGTTCATGCTTTGGCCCTCGTCGGGGGGGCGGGGGGGGAACCTGCAGATTCGGACTCAAAGTCTTACTGTTGATAGCAAACACTGTTGGTTAGCAAACATCTGCCACTTGCCCACCTCCCCTGTTGGGAACTGTGCCCTCCAGATGGACTCATTTTCCATCTGCCATGTTACTCATTCTCTGTATTCCTCTTTCTCTCTATTCCTGCAGATTACTAAACATTGCTCAGGACTCCATCTTGGTTTGTGTAGCATTTTGGGCATGTGGTTTTGCTGAGTTTTCTTAGATCATCCTGGGATTACACCCAGGGACGAAAGCAAGACCCCCAGGTGTTTCCTATCCACTTTGCTCCTGTTTCCTCATGGATCACTATGGGAAGGATTGAGCTACCCTCTGCAAAGGGCAGAATTGTTTTTTCTGGGCTGAGGGTAAATGTTTTGGACGAAACTTGTGCAGTGTCTGGAATACATGGAGAGGGGATTGTCCAGACCCAGAAGGCTAGCTCCACCATCACTTGATTCAGGAGGTCTGGGTGGGACTTCAGTCCATGTTTTCTAGTCTATCTCATTAAGTAGCCCAGGGTGGCCTAAAACTCATGACACTCACTTGCTTCCATTTCCTAAAAGCTGGGATTACAGGCAAAAGTCACCACACCTGGCTTCGGAGTTCAAATTTCTAACAATTTCCCAGTAGATGTGAAGCCGGAGAGACTCTGTGACCTAGATCATGGCCTCCAGAGTGAGTTCCTGCCAGGGCCTCTTGGCCTCCTCCACTGTTCCCCAGACAAGTCTACCCTGAGCCATCTCACCTCCCTGGATGAGGATGAAGCCCAGGATGAGGACTTTGGAATGCTGTGGAGTATCACTGAAGGCTTGATCAACTAGCACACAGTAGCTAAGAGGCACTTGTTGAAGTGACTGGAGGTGTCTAGTTACCTGTTTGATATTTTAGCTGTAGGAGAGGGGAACACTTCAGGAGCTGGGTCAGCTTATGGTTCATTCTTGGGAAATATCACTGAAGAAGCCATTGCCCAGCTCTTAGCCCTCATGGGGTTTTTGTTTTGTTTTATTCAAGATAGGGTCTCACTATTTAGCTCCAGCTGTCCTGGACCTCACTTTGTAGACCAGGCTAGCCTCAAACTCAAAGAGATCTGCCTGCCTCTGCCTCCCAAGTATGGGGTTGAAGGTGTGCACCACTACACCTGGCCCTTGGAGGGGGTTATAACCAAACCAAAACTCCAGTTATCTATGAAAAGGAGAGAATGACATGGAGGCATGGAGAGAAGTCCACGTCATAGGGACTCTGAGTGACAAGATGAATCCCTGGGCATAAGCCCAAGAAGAGGAGACTAGGACAGGAGACAGGGTGGCAGTGTAGTGAACTGAAGTCAGGATGGACAGTGGACAGTAGCTGTCATCCTATCCTTGCTGGTATCACTAGCCTCTACAGTTGTGATCTCAGCAATACTCAAGAGGCAGATGGAGCCCATGGACTTATTGACTGGAAAGCCTTGAAGACCATGAAGCCCAGTCCTGGCAGGAAAGGCATAGCAGGGAACACAGATGACATTTCTACACCTCCTTCTTATACCAACCCAGATGTACTGAGGCCAGAGAGAGCAGCCCCCAAAGTCAGCCTGGCATGGAGCTGGACATAACCTCACTTCCAGTAGGGCTTAGGACCCTAGCCTTTATAGGGTCCTGACCTAGGTCTGTGACCCAACTAAGGCACCAAGAAACTGCAATAGGCCATGGAGCCCCAATGGATTTGTGGGCACAAAGGATGTCCTATGCTCTCATTTCTCCGGTCTGGCCCTATCATGGGTAGTATGGGAAGGATGGGGCAGGACACTGAAAGCCCATACTCAGCCAGCAGTGTTGGCACACACTTTTAATCTCAGCACTCAGGAACGCAGAGGCAGGTGGATCTCTGTGGAGTTCAAGGCCAGTCTGGTCTACAAAGTAAGTTCCAGGACAGTCAGAATTATACAGGAAAAGTCTGTTTTGAAAAATCAAAACAAAACCAACCAACCAAACAGAAAAGCCCATACTCATGAAAACCTTATTCCTGGGGTTCCCTGTGTTTCTATGCCTCATTCAGCATAGACATAATTTGTTCTTTCAAGGGAGGAAGCCACGTGACATGGAAAGCTAATGCTCACATCTCATAAGGAGCAGCCTGTTGTCACAGATCAAGCACTAAGAGGAGGCATGAATTCAAATCCTGTCTCTGCCCTAGCTGAACCATGTGATCCCATCCTAGCTCCATACCTAAGGTGATTTCTTTACATGTACAACAGGGATGATAAGACCTGCCTTCAGGACTGGAGAGGTGGCTCAGCAGTTAAGAGCACTTACTCTTGCAGAGGACCTGGGTTCAGTTCCCAGCACCTACACAGTGGTTCACAATGATCCAAAACTCCAGTTCCAGGAGATACAACACCCTCTTCTGACCTCCACAGGCACCAAGCACACACACATGGTGCATAGAAATACATATAGGCAAAACTCACACATAAAATGAATAAATTAAAAAAAAAGACTTGTCTAATAAGGCCTAAGGTGGGGGGGCACAACTTGATGTGAAATCACTTTAAGCCCAATGTACACACCCGGCATCTCGGAGGTGGTCCAGCAGAAATCACTTCCATTTTACCATGGACCGTGTATAGTCTAGAGTTAAGACTTTCAACTTTAACACAACTCATGGATGTGTTTTGTTGGCCAATGACTAACAATTTTTTTTAGTATTCATTTCGTTCCCAACATTTTCATTAAGGCCAGTTTTTATGCTTGATCTAAAAAACTGGATGATCTAGATACACAAAGTCCACATATTGTATGGTGGCATTAATTGATGAACAGGTACCTGGCTACATCACTCATCCCATTGTCCCGGTGACCCGTGGAAGCATTTGTGTTTCCTGCCTCTGAGTTTGACTGGCTTACACAGGACCCAGCACTGAGGCCTGCGTTTGCCAGATTTTCTCCTAATTAGAACTACAAGCTGCGAAAGCCAGAGGGCTTATGCATGTAGAGACTAGGGGCTGGGGGTTTTCCCAGGGGGCTCTGGCAGCCAGACTGAGCTTGGGCTCAGCTAGAGAGAAGATGGAGGAAGAGAGGAAGGCAGCCTATCAATAGCACACCCTATGCTGAATGGAGGGGGAAGCTGGCTGATTCAGTCGGCATAAGGAGAGGTGCACCAAGACTTGAACAGAGAACTTCCTCACTGGAGGAACATGAAGGAAGGCTGAGAAGGTTCCCCTGGAAAGGTTCCTGCCCGGATCACATGGCTAAGAGGGGCTGTGTCAGCAGAGGAACCTGCAATAGAAACCCAGCTCTGGGGCTTACTGGTGGTTTGACCTTGGACAAGTCTCTTCACCTCCTGAGCCCCATGAGACTCCATCTCTAAAACAGGGATAATAAACTTACCTTGCACAAGTGCTCTAAGGATTAGGGGATTATGAATGTAGAGCACTCAAATTGCACACAGAGTGGGCAAGAAATGAAAGCAACCTGTGACTAATTCCCCAGGTCCCTGCCTTAGAGACTCATGCCTGATTTCCCAGGTAGCACCCATTTAAGGGCGTCTTATGCCAAGGCCTCAAATGCCCCAGATCCTGGGCACCAGATAGTTCACTGGGTAGTAAAAGAAAGGTAGGGTGGTTGTGGTCTCAAGGGTGCTGTATCTGAAGCCTGTGGTCAGGGCTGGCATCTGCTGAGTCAGGCCCTACTGGCAAGGGGGCCATTTCTCTCTCCTGCTGAAAGGAGGTTGGGAGGGAAGCCAGAGGTCATTTCCTCTGACTCAGCAGCCATTGGAGGGGCTCCCTTGGGCAGGGCACCTCCATGTGGCACTGCCTCTTTGCAGGCCAGCCTCCATGCCATACCACAGTCAAGGCATTGTGTACAGATAAGAAAGGGGCACTGTAGTCCAAACAATGAGCTGGGTCGCTCCCATCTGGCCTGAGACTCAGCTTCCCCGGGTCAGCAATGTCCTGGAGGCTCATTGCAGGCCCATGATTTGGCGCATACCCTAGCCATGAGGGGAGATGCTAGCTAGCTTATTTTCTCTTCCCTAGTAAGAAAAATCACCTCTAAAGAATGCAATTTTGGGCCAGGCCATGTCGCAAGAGACCACTTTAGTGGTGGTACTAACAATGGTAGTCACCCGGCAAAGACCCCAGACCCAACCTCCAGGCCTCGTCCTCCCTAGGCAGGCCTGGGGTCTGGGCCGCCTCCACGTTTGCAGCCATCCTGGAAGTCCTGTTGCGACGACTGCAGCCACGTGGGAGCCGGCTCGTGCCCACAGAGCCGCTCACCCTCACCCCCACCCTCGACGTGCTCAGGCAGGCACACCCAGACTGGCCAGAGGAGCGATGCTCTCTCCACAGTGCACCCCCTTTGCTACCGCCCCCCCCCCGCGCCCCCAGCCGTGGTGGGGGAGGGGGCGTCGCCACCCCGCAGTCGCGTTGCTGGGGAGCGCAACCCCGTTGCTGTGGCAACGGTTTCCAAGCGAACTGGTGGCGGCTCGCGCCCGGCTCGGTCTCCCTAGCTCACTGGCGCTTTCCTTCCCCTCCTTCCTTCCCTCCGGTGTGAGCTGGGGGAGGGGCTGCCCGCTGTCTCGGTCGGGGTCCGGGTGGCGAGACCAGGATAGGGCTCTGAGCCACCCGCAGGGAGGGCCATCAGCCTCAAGACCATCTTTTGCCCGCACCCTGTTCCCGCCCGGCCCGCAGCCGTCGCGGTACTCACGGGCCCAGTCATCCTCTTCGAACTCGTTTTCCTGCCTCGGGGCGAGCGGCCCAGCGGACAGAAGCCCCAGCTTGGAGCAGGCGGCGGCCCGGGGGAGCAGACAGCGGCAGCGAAAGCCGCTCCGAGCGCTGGGCTGGAGGCGCGGGGCGCGCGCACGGGCGCGTGCTGAGTTTGGCGTGCGCGCGCGCGCAGCCAACAGAGGCACCCCCCACCCCCTGCCACACGCCGCCGAGGCTGCTGCGAGAGGAAAGGGGTGCCCACCTGCCGCACCCAGCCACGGCACACGAGGGTGTGGGCTCGTACTACCAGGGGCATCCTAGAGAAAGTACACTCTGCACAGCTCCAGGCAACAGGCTACCCAAAGGGAGCGCACACCGGCTGCTTCGTGGCACAAAGCAGCCATACACGCAGGATCCTTAGCGGAGCAGCTGAGTTCACGAACCCAGACACACACACAGCTCTACCTGTATATGTCCAGACATGTAGTGGGGTAGGGGCTAATGTAAGTCAGCACCCCAGTGTGGCTGTCTCTGAACTAAGGACCCCGTCCACTCTGCTCAAAAAGGTATTCAACATACCTACTGAGAAGCAACACAGACCCACCTGAGTGCTGAATCTCCCAAGGCTCCAAGGGTTATACTCACCCCAAGGGAACAAATATTGTGTAGAGCAGGCCCTATCTTAAGCTTGACCCCGGCTGTACTGGCCTTTCAGCTTCAACTTCTCTACGGCACTGAGTGATCTCCTAAAAGTACTTCCTACCACACCAATAGGGCTTTGAGAGCCAGGATCTTAACTAAGCTTCGCCCACAGGAAAAGGGTTCATAATACCAGTGAACACAAAACTAAACTGGCTTCGGTCACAGTTGGTTTCAGGCGTTTCAAAAGTTGGGATTAAGATACTGGGCAGTGGTGGTGCACACCTTTATTCCCAGCACTGGGGAGAAAGAGGCAGGTGCATCTTTGTGAGTTCCAGGCCAGCCTGGTCTACACAGCAAGTTCCAGGACAGGCTCCAACTTAAGCGGTGCCACCCATCTCCAGTGAGACGAGAGCTCCAGGTCTCTCCCAGTAGTTCTATTAAAACAAGTGAGGGAGAAAACACAAAACTCCCAAGTGATATTTAGGACTCACGTCCCCCATGTCTTCGGATGGAAAGACCTGTACTCCAGGCAATTCGGTTGCTTCCTTTGAGCACCAATGTCCAGGTTTCAAGGGGATAATCATTGCCCTGACCCACTCATGGGTGCCATCAAGGGTAGCTGCTAACAAAAATTCTGTTCCAAGGAACATTGGACGCATTTCTAATCTGGCCACTAGAGTTAGAATCAAGGGTGCCAAGACAATCAACTGGAGAACTGACTTCTGATAGTCACACTCTCATGTGAGGACTTAGCAACCAGTAGGGGCCCCTTCTGTCTGAGATGTTTTGTCTTTTCCTCACAGTTTGGGGGATCAAACCCAGGCCTCTCAGACATGCTACAAAAGCACTTCTACACCCACAAGCCTCCCACGATTTTTGATTTTTTTTTCAAGACAGGGTTTCTCTGTGTACCTATGGCCATGCTGGAACTCCCTTTGTAGACCAGGCTGACCATGAGCTCAGAGATCCTCCCTCCCCACACCTCCATAGGCTACGTGTGTTTGTGTGCAGTGTGTATACAATGAGATAAAAGCCCAGCACTATCTAATCCACAGGGATGGGGATAACAGAGAATGGTTTGCCAAAGTTATATTAGGGTGCTTTTCTACATGGTGGGACAGGCCCTTAATATACAGCCAGTCAAACCCTTCAGGGACCCTCCTGATCTCCAGTAGAGTTCACATAGTATGGCTTTAAAAGACATCTGCATCTTACCAACTTCAACTGTAGCCACTCCTTTCCCAACCCATGTTCATCATCCTTTTGATGGGCACAGCTGGCCTTGTCCTGGAGAGTATCAACTCCAACCCTTTGGGGCCAAGGGACCACTGCTTAACGTCATCCTCAAGACTTAGCCCTCTAGAATCCTTTGCCACAACGCTGATCACACCAAATATGATGGTTCCCACGTGTCCTTGCCTACCAAATTAGCTCCAAGCTGCCAGGGGCCTCATCTCCATCAGGGTCCCTAGTTCTCACTGCAGGGTTGGGTAGTGGAGTATGATAGTCTTGTTGGGAAACTTCATGAAGGATTTAATGTAAACCTAACCTTAGAAAAGGCGTTCCCTGGATACCTCCTAGCTCAAAGGACGTTAAAGGATCTGGATTGAGTAACAGGCAGAGAATTTCATGGCACTACCTGGTACCCACTCACCCTTGCACACCCTTATTTCCTTCACAAGGATGGGAGCATCTGCAAACATTCTATATGCTAGGAGGCCCCTTCTGAGAAGACACTTGTTGGCAACTACTGGTGTGGTGGCACATATCTATAATCCCAACACTAGACAGGAAGGCCCGAAGAGCAGGAAGTTTGAGGCCAGTCCAGCCTATCTACACAGTGAATTCCAGGCCATCCAGGGGAGAACTGGAAGAACCCTGGTTGTTTCAGAGTCTCTCAGCTGACGAGCAAGGAAACTGGCATCCTCAGACAAGGAGGGCCTAAGCAGTCAGCACCCAAAGCTGCAGACTACGACATGTATCATGGCTGTCATGTTCACAGCATCTGGTGCTCAGCTCACAGGCAGGGTGGTTCCAGGGACTCTTGGGAAACTAAGGACCCTGGGAGGAGTTTGCAAAGCCTGGGAGAAGTTTGTTGTTTAAATAGCTCTTACACACACACACCCGCCCCCCCCCCCCCCAATGATCTTGCTAATTTCTATCTTCAGGTGACTACTTCAGGACCTGGTAGTCACTAACTTCTGAAAACTCTCTTCTCTGAAACTCAGGTGGCTGGTCCCTGCTACCCATGCCACATTTGTTCTTCCTCAACCAAGTCACTCAGAGCATCTCTGGCCACCCACAGAAGACAGAGAGCTGGGTCTCATACATGTGTGCCAGATCAGGGCGGACACACAGTAGCGGCCAGGTTAACACTGGCTCAGGCCTGGTGTTTCTCACAACAGCTCCCACCTGCCTCTCCAGGCTACCGCCAAGTTTCCAAGGCCACTTTGGCCTCAGAACGTTTACAGACCAGCCAAATATATCTACCTCTGTAGAAGTCGGACAGACACCCTAGCTGGTATCCAAGGCTGTGTCCCACCTACAAGTGGAAAAAATGAGATTTTTTTCCAAGGTCTGGTTGCCTGTAAAGTCCTGAGGATTCTTGGGCTTTTTAAGGGCAGACCCTAGTCTTACTCCAGGTCCATCTCCAATCCCTTCTGACTGTGTCAAACAGGAAGAATCCTTGAAACACCAGAAATAATTTTAAAAAAGAGGCAGGCAGGGGTGGCTGGCCAGGCTTGTGCTCAAACTGTATTCGCACAGAGACACATGGCAGCTCACATTGGTCACACAGAGACATGTGGCAGCTTACATCGGCTTTAAATATGGAAAAGCCAGGGCCCTGTGGTCCCACATTGTCCTAACATCAGCATCAGGATGGCCATCACAGTCTGGGACAGGCCAGGGCTAGGGTCTGGGCTTAGGCACAGCCTTACCCTACCCTCTTCACACACTGATATACATTCACCCCCCACCCCCAACAGGCACACATAGGGAAGGGTAGATTATTGCTGGGCACATGTCTACTTTTATGAGGGATTCTGGAATGTTGGAGGGGTGAATCTAACCCCTCCTATGGCCTGGGCTGGGGCACTTCTGAAAAATGTATCTTCAGGACATGACCTAGAATAAGAGATAATGTGCTCTGAGAGCTGGAAGGCAGGTGACCTAGCTTGTGGTCTGATGGGTCCCAGTCAGTTCAGTCTATGGTTATACTTCGGCCCAGGCCTAGAGGACACAAAGCCCCCATTTCCAGCGCTAACAAATGCTGAAAAAAAGTGACAGTATCGGGCAACCAGAAGGTGGTGGCCTAAGTCCACAACAGGCAGGCACAAATCTCATTTGGAGCTTGGTGGTGACCAGTGCAATACTGGGGTCAGAGACTGACCTGGCCCATACTCTGCTCATCTGGACTGGGCCCAAGAAGCCTAGAGTTTGGCATTGGCTCCTCTGCCAGCTCCTGGCTCTCCCAGTCAGGGCTAGTTGTCCTGGAGTGCCAGGTCCAGGGTGGAATTAAGAACGCTCTGGTAGCTATATACATTCGTACAAATACATAAATACATAAAGCCCCAAGCTCTGCAGAGAAGAGCTGAAGGGACGCACCTTTGTCCCAAGATGGCCCAGGCCTTGTCAAACTCAGCTGGGCCAGGGGCTGAGGGACGGAGGACACTGGGGACAGTTCCGGCTGTGTTCCCCAGGCCACTTGAGTGGACAAGGGGGACACCACTGTGTAAAACTGTAAACTTCACTGAGAGTAGCTGCTACCGCCAACCATCGGTGGGGGCCTCGGCCTGGGGGCTAGAGGCGGGTGGGGAGCTCTTCCTCACTGTCGCTGCAGTTTCCACAGCAATCCTGGAGGGACAGGGAAGACATGGAGGGAGAGAGGCACAGCAGGTGCCATTAGTCACCACTGAGGCTGACCAAGGCCAGTGGCATGCCCAGAAAGGGGCCGTGGGGTTCCCACAAGACTAAGAGTAGCAGCTTGGGCCAAACATGGGTGGTGTCAGGGGATAGCTTTCTAGCGACAGACTGAAGTCAGACTAGGAAGCTCCCAGGATCTGCCCGAGCAAGGCCTCTGTCCATCCCCTGGACAGACTCAGGACAGAGAGACAGATGCTAAGGAAGGTTAGCAGCTTGAAGGGGTCAGGGTGCAGGGAAGCAAGCAGCAGGGAGGGAGCAGGGAGGTGGGCACCAGACTTCTTTCTCCTACATCTCGCCTCTGTCTCTGAAGGGCTGCCTGGGGCTCCCCACGGTCAGGCAGCAAGGCCAACCCCCGAGGAGCCCACACTGCTCACCTCTGGAAAGAGAAAAGAGGCCATGAGACCAGCCAGGCGTGGGGCACAGGCAGGCAGAGGCACCTCAGGCACCACTGGAAGGGCTGGAAGAGGCTCGCTCCCAGTGTAGACGGGCACCCGCTCTGCCTCCCACCCACTATATCCGTGCACCAGGCTGGGGGCACAGGTCAGACACTGAGGGACTTACTTGGCGACTGAAGAGTCTCTGCAGCAGTCCCTTCTTGGGGGGTGCGGGTGGCTGGCCCTTCCAGTCCAGGTCTGGGGGGACTGACCCATCCAGTCCAAAGACATTGAGTTCCTGGAAGCATTCCGTCTCCACCATCTACCCAAGAACAGGCAGCTGTGAGGAGGGCCCAGGGACACCCCACCTGGAGACCACCCCACTGGCAGGGTCGTCCCTACCTCATTCTGCCAGGGGATGGACACACTACCCGTGGCAAACTTGTGGTAGAAGTCTTGGTCAGTGGGCTCCAGATCCACACCCTTTACTGTAGAGAACTGTTCAATGTCCAGAACGTCCTTGCAGTAAATAGCCTGGGGCTGGGGGTAGACAGAAGAGTCAAGAGGACTTGACCTCAGTCACCCTTGGCCTGGATCTGCCCGCACACCTGCAGCTCCCTGGTTTGGAGAGCAGTAGGCGCCTCATGCACTCCTTAGCCCAGCATTCCCTTGTCTCTGAAGCAGTTTCCACCTCTGCAGACTAGGGTCATGACCCTTTGCTGTGCAGTGACTGGATAAGGCTGTGCACAGGCTTGGGGCTGGGCTGGGGTGGAAAGGGAATACTGGCTCCCTATGTGGGGGCTAGAGGGGTCTGCACTCCAGAATGCCCAGTTTCCCAGAACCTTTCCAGCTCCTGCTGGGAGCTGGCCGCTGCATTCAAAGGCCACTTTCTTTTCTATCTCTACACTGCTTTCAAAACCTTACCACAAAGGAAGTCAATTAAAATATTATCATAGTGCTACAGGTATAGTTCAGTGGTGTAGAACATTTGCTCAGTATGCTTGAGACCCTGGGATCCATCCCCAGCACACATAGACCATCTACAAACCTATGTACTGATAGACGCATTATCATGACCATCATGTAAAATGGTGTGTCTGGCCTGAAAAGTCTGATGCTCTCTACAAGATATACCACATGTGACCTTGTAATTTTATACCAATGTATGTGCTGAGGCAGACAGAAGGCTTGAGTCTGTGAGTTCAAAAGTGCACAAGGCAACACAATGGGACCTCATCTCAAAAAATACAGTAGCGAGTATTATTCCTGATAGCCCCCCAAAAAGGTACCCTCATGCCAAGTACGAATAAAATGTATATCTATATAATAGAATATTATTTAGTTTTAAAAAAGAATGAAGTATTGGTATATGCTATAACATGGAGGAACCTTAAAAGCATTCTTTGTAAAAGAAGCCAAGCACAGAAGACCATGCTCAACAGGACTCCATCTTCCCACATATCTGAAGCATTCAAAGTAGATGAACATAAGAGAACTAGTGGAGGGAAGAATTTTGAACCCCAGCTGACACAGGGTTTTAGGT
Organism: Onychomys torridus; assembly: GCF_903995425.1. Classification (NCBI taxonomy): domain Eukaryota; kingdom Metazoa; phylum Chordata; class Mammalia; order Rodentia; family Cricetidae; genus Onychomys; species Onychomys torridus. The sequence goes on along the minus strand of NC_050447.1, from coordinate 128,364,999 downwards.
TCTGAAGAAGCTGGTGAAAACATTCTTATCTTATGTGGTGACAGTCATGTGACTCTTTCCATTGAATTGCATGCTTTACATGGGTTAACTGTGAATTTCATCTCAATAGAGTTTTTAAAAATGTATTGTCAGCTGTGCATGGGAGCACTCAGGTAGCAGAGGCAGGTGGATCTATGAGTTCAAGGCTAGCCCTGTCTACCGAGTGAGTTCCAGGGCAGCCAGTGCTACACAGAGAAACATTGTCCCTAAAAACAAAAACAAACAATTGGGCGTTGGTGGCACATGCCTTTAATCCCAGCACTTGGGAGGCAGAGGCAGGCAGATCTTTGTGAGTTCGAGGCCAGCCTGCTCTCCAAAGCGAGTTCCAGGACAGGCTCCAAAGCTACACAGAGAAACTCTTGTCTTGAAAAAAATCAAATAAATAAGTAAATAAAAAAACAACAACAACAAAATTGTCAAGTGCTACTCAGAGGTTATATCTTGCACTGCTCTTCCAGGGGGATCTGACACCTCTGGCCTCTAGACTCCTAAATTCACATGCACATACCCATACACAGATACACATGCAGACGTTTTATTTTTAATAAAAACAAGAACAAAAACAAAAAAGCAGGGCTGGAGAGGTGGCTCAGAGGTTAAGAGCACTGACTGCTCTTCCAGAGGTCCTGAGTTCATTTCTTAGCAACCAACCACATGGCAGCTCACAACCATCTGTAATGAGATCTGGTGCCCTTTTCTGGTGTGCAGGCATACATGCAGACAGAACACTGTATACATAATAAATAAGTAAGTCGGGTTGGGGATTTAGCTCAGTGGTAGAGCGCTTGCCTGGCAAGCACAAGGCCCTGGGTTCGATCCTCAGCTCAAATAAATAAATAAATAAATAAGTAAGTCATAATAAATCATAAAATAAAAAATAAGCTGGGCGGTGGTGGCGCACGCCTTTAATCCCAGTACTCAGGAGGCAGAGGCAGACAGATCTTTGTGAGTTCGAGGCCAGCCTGGGCTACCAAGAGAGATCCAGGAAAGAGCAAAGCTACACAGAGAAACCCTGTCTCGAAAAAAAAAAAAAAGCAAGCATTGTCAAGCTTGCTTTTTCATCTACTGCTTCTGTTAAGTTCTAAGCTACTGACTTTATTTCTAAATTTGAACAACTGGCCCACAGGCAGTGTGACTATTTCAGTTAGAGGACACGCACAGAGTAGAAGTCAACCTGTGCAGCAGCAAGCAGCTCCAGCCTGAGGAGGCAAGATGAAGTCAGACCTGCTTGGTTCCAGTGCCAGCTCACTGACACTGTGGCTCACCCTCTCGCTGTGGATGATGTCTAACAAGTGAGCCATCACTCAGGATCCCTCACTGGCTTTCCCTCACTTACACTCATATCCTCTGTGACCCACTCCCATACCTCACATTCGGGCTGACACTCCCCAATGTATCCTGTCACACTTAGAGCGTGACATTGTTCCTGCTCTGCACACACTTGTTCCAATCATACTGGCCACACAGTTGCTGTTCCATGTCCCTAGGCTGACCCTGCCCCAGGGCTTCAGTGTCTGCCTGTTCCTTCTGCCTGTAATGCCCATGTGCTCAAATCTTGGCACACCCCTCCTCAGTTCTACTTAGGCGTCACCTTCTTGGAGATTACCCTGTCTAAAGTGACTACAAGCAGCATAGCTGCCTTCATAGCCTACTCTCTTTCCTGTCACTCAGGACTGTCTGAAAGCCCTCCTTGCTTGTTAATTTTGGTGTTTCTCTCCATTAGAGCATAAGGATAGGCCTGGCTCCATGGACCTCATTATCTCCAAGGCCTGATACATACAGTATTCAGGTGTTAAATGCATAAACACATGAGGCTGACAACCACCAAGCTGGTCAGTCCATCACCTGAAGGCTTTGCCAGGTACTCCTGGCAAACTGTCAACACAGGACCCAGTCTCCACAAACTTTTGGGAGGGAGGCAATGGGCTGGAAGGCATGTGATCCAGTTGTCCAGTGAGGCTCTTCACAAGAGTTGCTCTCTGTTCACTGGGTAGCTGGCTAGCAAAGATGTGAGCCTGAGCTACTAAACCTGGGAAAAGATGCCTGCCATTGAAGACTAACCAATCACAGTACAGGGAAGAATCAAGTTCCTGTAGTGCTTCTGGAGCATCCCCATGTCTACCCCTCGTCCTAACCTAGTATACTAACACTCACCTTAGGTTGGGCTTCATACATGCACATGCACACGCACACACACAAATGTTCACACATACAGATTTTGGAGGGCAGCCCAATCCATTAGATGGGTTTTTCCAACATCTGCACTGAAAGTGACCTGGCCATTGCTCCAAGCCCCCCTGCATCCTGGCTTGGCCTGACCATTAGCAAGGGTAGGTGGGACTCACATCAGGCTTAAAAGGCGGTTCCAGCATTCCAGCTCCCAGCCTCTTGAAATTCAGTTTCTTGAAAAGGGGATGCTCCTTGACCTCACGGGCACCACCTCCACGACACCCCAGGCGCTCAGCAGGGTCCTTGCTGAGAAGCTGTAGCAGGGCAGGGTGGTTAGGGTACCTTTGGGCAGTTGAGGTACCCCAGCTCCAGCCCAGGCCAGGCAGTCAAGCCTATTGTAGTACCTGAGAACAGAGTGAGCGTGCCTGTGGGGAAAAGTGCTCTGAGTAGTCCTCAGGTACCTCCTTGACCAGTCTCTCTACTTCTTCCCGCTTGATCTTCTTCTTCCTCTGCTGGAAGGGTGACTGGCCTGCAATCATCTCATACAAGAGGCAGCCTAGCGCCCACCAGTCAGGGCTGAATGTGTACCGCTCATTCCTCACCACCTCTGGAGCTGGGCAGGGGACAGGAGTCAGGGCGGGAAGTGGTGAGGAACAGAGGGCCCTTGGGCCCCAGAAACAAAAACCAGGGATCAGTTCAAACACCCACTGGCTAGGCAGGCATGCCACTGGCCTTTGGTGGGGACCTCATCTCACCAATGAGAGCTGATGTGGCCCTGAACGGGGGTGGGTGTTACATCAAGGGTCCCTATGTCCGACTGTTCTGTTCTGTGTGTGCGTGTGCATGTGCGTGTGCGTGTGCGTGTGTGTGTGCGTGTGCGTGTGTGTGGTGATCCCGGTGCTGGAGTCTGTTTAACACAGGACCATACACATCAGTATTCTATGAGCTACATCATATACACCTAGCCCAAAACCCATCACTCCTTTTTTTTTTTTTAAACATGAAGTTGGCTTATTAAATGTTGGCAATCAATTCAAATCATTTTAAAAACAACTCAACTTCAGAATTAATGTAAGCCAAATCAGGACCATGTGGCCGCTGATTTGTCACTTCTGGATTTGACAAGGGGATGAAAACACACGCTTGCCGACACTTCCCACCTGCCGGGGCAGGCCCCGGAGAGTCCTTCTCCCGACAACATCCAACTCAAAGCCTCCAGGAAGCAGCTCTGATTCGGTGTTAAAGCAGAAGAAAGAGAGGCTAAAAGTGGAGGCCGAGCCCAAGATGGAGCCTGGAAAGCCTGGACTGTACCGTGGCACACAGTCCACATGGAGGTCTCCACTGCCTCTATCTCTGATGGGCATCTTATTCCAAGCACAGGCCATGCAGGGTAACGAAGGGCCATGGAATGCATTTGGTTCCTTTAACCCACCCAGTCCTAGGTGTTCAATAAGCATCCAGCAAATGACTAGCAGAGGTTCATAGTGGTGGGACCTGGCTAAGTCTTGGTCTCCTAATCCACAAAAAAGTAGCAGTAGTAGTGTTGGTATGGGATATCTATCTCTTAGGTGGAAACACAGCCCCCCCTTCAATACAGCAGTGGGTAGGCCAGGCCTAGGACAGCAAGGGGACCCAGGAGACTGGTATATTAGGTCAAAGGGACTTACCCATGTAGCCCACAGTGCCCACACGGCCTTTGATGGTCTGTCCCTCAGGCACATGCACAGCCAGTCCAAGGTCAGAGATTCGGATGTGGCCTGGGTAGGGGTATTGAAGCAGGTGGGTCCACTGATAGACCAGGCCTTCCCATCTCATCCCTCCCACTTGGGCCTCCTCACCCACCATGGTCATCCAGCAAGATATTCTCTGGCTTTAGGTCCCTATGGAGAGAAAAAGACAGGGTCAGATGCCACTGTTTTCCAGGAAGCCAGACATCCAGCCTCTTGTAGCTCAAGTGCCTGCTGAGGTCAGGCAGGGAGCAAGGTGAAGGGCTCATCTGCTGCCAGGGTAAAAGACCCCTGCTCTCCCTAGGATGCAGCCAACTCAGGGGAGCCAGAGCCAGTACTTCAGAGCTTTTTAGGGTAGTGAGAAGTGACTCCAATCCAAAGAAGTGAGGAGTCCACCCAGTGGGGGGACCCATCTGGGGAAGGGGAATCCCTGGACATCATCCTTGGTCTTGTTCACCCTTGATATTGAAGCTCCCTCCTGGTGGCTGACTCAACCTTCTCTGTCACATGAGGCTACTCTTCCATCCCCTCAAAGGGCCACTGTAAGGCTCAAATGAAAGCATCATCTATAACCACTATAAGCAGAGCTCTCTCTACTATTGAGCCCACCTTGGGGTCTCCCAGAAAAAGTATTCAGGTTGGAAGCAGGGAGCTGACTAGCTCAAGGTCACACAGACAAAAATCCGAATTCACACATTGTCAGCGACCTAGATCCCAAAACCTAGGTTTGAAGCACTCAAATCTATCAAATGTGGGTGAGTTTGTGCCTGGGGCCAGTGTTGGCTTGTGGTTAGACAAACCCCCAGCCACCATCCTTCCACTATCTGGCTTGACAGACAGCCTTAGCTGCCACATCACACCTGACTGCTGCTCCTGTCCAGAAGGATCAAGTCCTGGAAGAGCAGTCCGGGAAGCTCAGCCCACCTGTAGACAATGCGTTCCCGGTGCAGATCCTCCAGGCCACAGCAGATCTCGGCAGCATAGAACACAGCCCGTGCTTCAGGAAAGCCAGCCTGGCCCATGTGGTAGATATGGAACTTGAGGTCACCCCCGTTCATCAACGTCAGCACCAGGCACAGTGCATCCTTTGTCTCATAGGCGTAGGCCAAGCTCACCTGTGCTCAGGAGAAACAAACCTTCAGGCAGGAGCTGTGGGGAATGACCAGGGCTCATGCATGAGAGACAGAGGGAGGGGTAGTATGTGTGCAGGAGTGAGCACACACGCGCTAATGGCAGCCACCCAAACAATCTTGTGTGCCACTCCTTAGGGCTCAGCAGGCTTCCTGAGCCTGGAATAGCACTCCTACCCCACCTTCTTAGGTACTGCCCAGGGCAGGAAGGTACAGAGCAGAGGGCAGTCCCTTTGACAACAGGGAGGGACTTTAGCCTGGTGGGTGGGGATTGTAGATGATAGTGTGACCAAAGGGAAGGGAGAGAGCTCCTTGTGTACTTACTACAAACCTACTGTTCACTTTTTCCAGGATCTGCTTCTCATTGAGCGCCATGGCCTCCCCTTTCCGCTTCTTGATTCGTTTCTTTTCCAGTTTCTTGCATGCATACATCTTGCCTGTTGCCCGCACCTGGCAGGCGCACACCTGTAGCCAGAGTAAACAGTGACAAACGGGGGCCAGCCACGCTCTTGCTGGAGGTGGGAGGGTCCAGGCCTACCATACCCATCTAGTGTGTTCTGCAAGGGCACCAGGTGGCCACTCACCTCCCCAAAGCCACCTTTGCCCAGGACTCGGTACTGCCTAAAGGTGTTTTTGGTCACTGGCTGCCTATAGGCAAGAGTAAAAGAAACAAATATTTATGCAGGGATTCCCAGGAGGAAACCCCACAACCTTGCCTATCCCAGACCGGCCTGCCAGGAGCTCACCTTTCCAGCCACTTCCACTGCAGAAAACGGTTGAAGTAGATGCTGTCGAGGTAGTCAGCAAAAGGGGCCATGCTCAGGTACTCATGGGTCAGCCTGTTGAGACAGTATCAGCCTGTAGGTATAAGGCCCTAACAAATGCAACCTCAGTCTGAGGGCCCAGGCCTCCCACTGCATGACTGCTCAGCCCACAAGCAGCTCGCGTCCTGGAGCATGCATCTTCTCACTACTGCACCGAGCAGGAGACATGCATTCCGTGCTGAAACACAAATGGGGGGCAGCTGCTAAACTCAAGCAGCGTGGACAGGGAGGAGCTGAGCTTGCCACGGACTTCAGGAACCACAGAAGCCCCTTTCCTTAGCCCAATTCCAGACTTGTGGGTATGGAGCCTTACCGGGTCAGCTCCTGGAAGAGGTCTTTGCAGGGTCCCTGTTCTAGCCGCTGGGCACAGTTACTCACCAGCTGCCGGGGAACTTCAGGGATGAGGTCAGGACCCTAGGAACAGGCCACAGACAGGTCAATGCAGAGGGCTCTCTTGGACAACTGCCTACTGCCAAGGCAACACTGCCAGATGTCTGTGGGTGCCAAGGGTGGCTGTGGGTAGGTAGTGCACTAGCTGCCTGTTTGCTGAGCTCCTTTCCTGCCCCTCCCACTCGAGACAGGGTGAGACAGCCACTGGCAGGCTGCCTGACCCAAGCTCGGCCCAACCCCTGGGCTCCATGCCCTGGAACAGCTCCACGGCGCTCACTGCCCAGGCTGTGGTCACTCTGCCTATTGTCACTGGGCCCTGCCTGCTGCCGTCATCACCTCATCACAGCAAACTCACCGTGGGGCTCAGAAAATTTTGCATTAGTCGGCGCCCACATGCCTTCCGCTTCTCATCAGGGGTCACTTCATATTCAGCCTGCAGGGTGGGAAGTGAAGAAGCTTGGGCTGAGGAGTGACAGATGTGGGAAAGGGCAGTGGCCTGGACCCCTGCCCGCCCTCCATGCTGGGCTGGGCCCGGGCGGGGTACTCACCACCCCATCTAGGAAGGCAGTACAGCGGGTCAGCTCAGGCCTTGTGGTGCAGAACTCACGAAATAACAGGCGCCCAATGGGCTGACGCTCACACAGGCTGTGGTAGTCACGCTCTGCAGGCCAAGAGGGAGCTGCTGGGTCACAGACCCTCATTGGCAGGGCACTCTGGCATCTACCCCCACATCTGGGATCCAATAACTTCTAGCCCCCCCAAGAGTGGTTTATCTTCTTTCAGAACCCTCACTGCAATCCTTAGGCGGGCACCACTGTTACCTGTTACCCCAATGTAACTTGGGGGCTATGGGACCCAGAGAGGTTGATTAATTCAATTCAGTGTCACACAGCCAGGAGTCTGGACTCCAGAGCCCGGGTTTCCCGGTTCACAGACTTGCATGTCACAGTTCTGGGGTTGGGTGTGGTCTGTGAGGTTCCGGCCCAGCCCAGCCCGAGTCTACACCTGTTGCCTGCCTGGCGAAAGTGCGAGAGGAAGCTGTGGCTTCCGCTGCTCTCAGCTGGGCCTCCTTTCCAAGCAGGGTACATTCTACCCACATACAAGCCACAGCAGGGGCCTGGACAGCTTAGGGACTGTTCAGATCCTCAGCCAAGACATTAAGAATAGGATGAGCCCTTCTGCCCCCTCTAGAAACAACCGGATCGTACTTCTCTAGCTTGGATGGGTGCCCTCAGGTCTGGTCTGGATAAGGCTCATAAGCACAGGACTGATGTTCCAAACCTGCTGGCCCCAGGCTGCCTTTCCTTCCTCCAGCCCAGACCAGCCCTCCTCTTCCTCATGCCCACTCCACTGACACCAGTCAGTACTGAGTCTCTGCCCTCCACCCATTTCAAACCCAGGAGCTGAACCTGGGATGGATCATGTAGTCTCAATCTTCCTGAGCACTGGACACCCTTCCCTATGTGCCCCTGTGCCCCAGGGCAGGGTCTGGAAAGGATCCTCTCGGGTAGCCTCCCCGTCTGCTCTGGCAGTCTGGAGCTTCACCCACGCCTCACCAAGGCTGAGGCGAAGCTCTTCACACTGGCTGATGTGGGGGAACTGCAGCATCTGGCGCCATTTCTTGCTTTTGCCTTTGCGATTCCCGCCACCACCTGCAAGAGCAATCAGGAAGTGGGTCTCACTGGAGTCCTGAGCTACCACCACACTCCAGCATGCCCTTCACAAGTTCCAGGATACACATGGTCCTTCTGGACACCCATGCTAAGGGCTCCCAGGATGAGAACCCGAAAGAACAGTGAGGACATCTCAGCAAGAGGCTTGCTTCATCCACTCCCCTACTCAACAGGAATTCTACAGGTTAAGAAAGTAGACGAGCAAGGTGGCGGTGGTAGTGCTCGCCTTTAATCCCAGCACTCAGGAGGCAGAGGCAGGAGGATCTCTGTGAGTTCGAGGCCAGCCTGGGCTACAGAGTGAGTTCCAGGAAAGGCGCAAAGCTATACAGAGAAACCCTGTCTCAAAAAAAAAAAAAAAAAACAAAACAAAACATAAAAACTAGGAAAGTAGATGAGAGCCCAGCTGTAGTCCCAGCACTCAGGAGGCAGAGGAAGGCGGATCTCTATGAGTTCCAAGACAGCTAGAGCTGTTACACAGAAAAATATTGTCTTGAAATATAAAAAAAAGAAAAAAGAAAAGAAAAGCAGATAAAAAGCCAGGCAGTGGTGGTGCACACCTTTAATCCCAGCATTCAAGAACAGGTGAATGAAGCCTACATGTCAGTTCCAGGAAAGCCAAGGCTACATAGGGATACCCTGGCCTCAAAAAAAAAAAAAAAAAAAAAGGAAAGAAAAACCAAACAAATAAAAAAGGAAGTAGACAAGGCACCACAGTGGAGGGGTCACCTAAGAAGGCAAGGCATGCCAGCCAGAGATTCTATGTAGTATGGGACATACTTGAGATACCAGGGGCAGCCTAGGCAACCTCCCAGGCCCCTAACACCAAATGTTGCACCAGAACTATCTCCCTGCCCACAGCAAAGTGGTGGCAAGAGGGCTGGCATCAGGATGCCCCTGCCCCTGCCTTGATGCCTACCTAGGTGAGCCCCTATCTGTCCCCACTGGAACCACACAGGGGCAGGGACACCTCCAGAACCTGACAGGTAAATGTGTGCTTTGACAGTTCCCACCCCATCCTGGAAAAACAGTGAGGCAGGCGAACTGGACTAGAGATTGGAAAATGAAACCACAAAAATGGGCTGGGGATGGTGGCCCACGCCTTTAACCCCAGCATCAGGGAGGCAGAGACAGGGTCTCTGAGAGGAAGGCCAGCCTGGTCTACATAGCGAGTTCCAGTACAGTCAGGCCACATAGGCAAAGTCTCAAAAAACCAAGCAAACAAAAAACTCACACTTCAGGAAAACAGTATGTCAGAGAGGGAGCCACATTGAGTCTCCGAAACAAGGCACTAAGGGTGGTGGGAGAGGTCTGAGTCTTGCAACCTCTAGGACCTGGATCTGAAACTCCAATGCACACTTTAGCCACTGCTGCACCACCCACACCACCCAACTGTCATGGCACCTCCAGAGGCACTGGAGGGTGAGTGGGAGAGACTGTGTCCAGCACTCAGTAGGGCTGTGGAAAGAGGCAAGACCCAGCTCCAATCTACTGATAACTTTAGGCACTTAACTTTCCTTGCCTCAGCTTCCCCAGCATTGTCCCCACCTAACTCAGTGTGAGTACTAAAGGAGGAGAAGCTGCCTTCTGGGAAAGGGGCAGGGCTGGGTCGCTAACAGGGCTCCCCGAGGAAGGAGGAAGTGCTGCAGTGTCCCTTGAGAAACTCTGGTGGCCCTGCTACAGCCTGTGCCCCATGTGCCCCACAGCATTGCTTCACTGCAGCGAGCAAGAGATCTCCACTCCTTAACCTATGGCAAGGCCTCCCCAGAAGGGGAACTCCTCCCACTCTCCCTCTACCCAGGGCCCTCACCCACCCTCCATTTGCCTGCCTCCCCCAGAAGTCACTTCCTCCTCTCCCTCCTCCTAGCTCTATCAAGGCAAGAGCAAAAAGCCACATGCAAATATCCTGTCCTAGAACTGGCTGCCAATCTGTGGGGCTCCTCTCCACCGGACCCTGCCCTCCTTCTGTATGCCTCTGCCACCTGGGAAAGGAAGGAAATCCAAGTGAGGGTGCACACCCCCAGGGTCCTCCCACCTAACCAGATAACCAAGTCTCTGTGTGTTGAGTTTGGAGCCTCAACCCCCAAATCCAGCTCCTTACCCACCTCTAACGTGACTAGCGTTCATTAAAAGCCAACTGACCTTTGATCCTGGCACTTGGGAGGCAGAAGCAGGTTGAACTCTGAGAGTTCGAGACCAGCCTGCAGTCTACTTAGCATGCTCCAAGTAAGCCAAGACTAGAGAGAGACCATCTCAAAAACAGAATCAACAAGAGAGACAGCTGTATACATACACCACAGGTTTCCCAGATGCTGAGGGTCTCTGGTCACTTGGAAAGCTGGCCCCAAACTGCCAGCTGTTTTGTGACATGATTCTGATACAAGCAGTTCATGGGTAACAGAAGGCTCCATGACAATGGGGCTTTCCTTAAACTTTATATGTACAAAAAGGAACAATGATGTTGAGGGTCAGGAAGCATGTTAAAGGCCGTGCAGGTGTATATGGGGTGGGGGTGGGGGGTGCAGAAAGATAGCCAGTTCGGGATACAGGTCCTCTGGGGAGGCACTAGTCCCCACTATGGCCATGCTATCCTACGCCTCACCCAAGATCCAACAAAGCCTATCCAAGGGTACCCACAGCAACTGGTCCAATGCCCTCAGGGGGCCTGAGGCCAGAATTGGCTAGCCCTAGGAAATGAGGCCTGGCCCCAGCTCTCCTTACCCCTCCTCCTAGCTGGCTGGATGACGAGGCAGAACAGAATCGGCAGATGCCCCCAGAGGCTGAGAGGAAGGCCCAGCCCCTGAGCTTGATAAGGGGCAGAAGATAAGATAGCCTCCCTTGGGCACTAGGGACCCAGCCTGCCCATCCCATTTCCAGGCAACACCTCCCTGGGTGCACTGGGTAGGCAGGGGACTTCAGGTGCTGCACAATGGGGGCTCCTCTGAGGTTCCTATAGACTTCTACTGGGTACCTTCTGTACTAAACCTATCAATTATAATCCTGCTGGGTAATCTGGGGTTAGTCGCTGGTTTGACCCTCAGTTTCCCACCTGTAACCTGATATAGAACAGTGAAGCTAATGACTCCTTCAGCCTGGAAGCCCATCAAAAAGTGGAAAACTATCACCATGTTCTGGAGTTCCAAAAAGAAGAATCTTGATTCTCGTCGGTCCCCTAGCACCCTGGACAGAGTGGGGCAGTATAGGTGTCTGATGATTATGTCGCTGAGGTAATGTGGCAGTGAATTTAATGTCTGATCCTTTGTCGCCTAGGACCCTCACAGAGCAGGTGTAAATTAATAAGGAGCTACTCCGAAGCATATCCGTGTACACACACACACTAATTCCACAAGACTGGTTTCCCAGTCAGGGATTTAACCTTAGAGTCCGAACAGGCCAGTTTGCTCTGTCCCATTTATTTCTTTGTGCGTCTACACTAACAGGTCATAGGCTTGCTGAATGCAAAAATCGTTACCCATTCACTGGGTTTCAGTGTCCAGAGTCTCCCAGTGAGTGGTGGTTCTATTGGTAATGTACGCGTCTAGAAGTTCCCCCATGTCGGTTGGGCTGTCTGTGCAAAGGCTTGGTCCATTCATTCTCCAATCTTTACAGATTACCAACTTTGTGCTGTTCAGTGCATCTGGGGCCTGGGGCACGTGGGGCATCTTCCTGCCTCTCACCTTAGAAGGGGTCTCAGACACACGCTCCTGAAGCTCACGTCCCACTTTTTATCTTCCTTCCCTTTCTCCTTCATCCCCCGCCCCATACACACACCCGACTCGATGCCCGCGGCGCGACCCCCGCCCCTCTTGGGCCCCTGGTTCCGGGGGCAGGTGAAGGGGGCAGGCCGGAAGGGTTCGTATCCGCGCTAAGAGTCCGGGTGCAGACTCCAGGGCACAAGGGTAGCTGGGGCCCGGGCGCCCCGTGGAGCTCCGAGGTCGCGCGCCCGCGATCCCCGCATCCGGGCCTGGCCGCCCGCCTGCCTGGCCTCACCTTCCCGGGCCTTGAGTAGCACCGTGTTCGCTACGATGTTCTCGAGCTCCATGGGCTGCAGCGCCGCCCGGCCCGCCAGGCCGCGCCGCCGGCCGGGACTGCCCGCGAGAGCCGGAGCCGATGGTGATCGGCGCGGCTCGGCTCGGCTCGGCTCGACTGACCGCGCCGCGGCCTCCCGGGCCTCCCCGGCCTCCCCGGCCGCCGCCGCCGCCCGCCGCGCACTCTGCGCCCCTCCCGGGCCACCGGCGCAGCCCCGCCCCGCCCCGCCCTCTGTTTACTTGGCTCAGTCAATAGGCGAGCGGACGCTCCCCGCGCCAGACTGCTATTGGTCAGCCTCTTCGTCCTGCTCCGCCCACGGAGCCGGGAACTCTCTCTGAGCGGGGAGGGGGCGGGCCCCCTTGCGTCGCCTCTTCCTGGTTGGACTGCGGGCGGGATTCAGCCCCTAGGTTCGAATTTCTAGGCCTTCGTAGGATCCTGAGCTGCCAATTAGGGCCGAGCCTCCGCCGGGGAGTCGGAGGGGGGCTCTGGGGGGGCCACGCCCAGGAGACAAAACGAATGATTGGATTAAGGAAGAGTCAACCATGCAGCAGTGCAATCTAATTGGGTCACTGGATGGAGGCGTGACCGAGTGACTGGCTCCCTAATAGGATTTCTAGGGTTTGTTGCTATCACGCTGTGTATCCTGCTGGCCAGCAGGTAGCTTGGTTAGCATGTGTCTCTTTCCGTCGTGTCTTGGGTCAGCTGCTTCTGAAGGGCGCACGTCCTGAAACGAGCAGAGGACGGAAGGAGGCTCCTACCTCCCTAGCGGCGGCTGCCTCCAGCCCAGCCGCACCCCACCCCCGCAGCCGGATGTTGTGATTTCTCTCCTCCCACCCGCCCGGCCGCCTTCGGCTTCTACTGCCTTATTAGGCAGCGCTACAATCCCAAATCGTTGAGGTTGAGTTCACACCCATTATACAGGTGGGGAGCTGAGCCGCTGGACGTTGAGTGGCTGGCTGCACGCCGAGACTGGGGGAAAACAAGCCCGAATTTTTGCAGCTCATCAACACAGTATAGTTCAACTCCCCACTTCCTCCTCCCTACCCTTTTTCGCACAGCAGGAAACGGAGGCTTGCTCAAACTCCGGGATTAAGGAACAACCGGATTCAACTAAGTGTCTTTGATCCATATTCATTCATTCCTGCAGAAATACTGCTATTGTCCCAGGCACCCAGCCAGGTGCCGGATATAGAGGTGTCAGCAAGAAAACCAAACTCAGTGCTTACGTGCTAGGCGGGAAGAAAGGTGGTAATAATCCTGTAAGTGAGCACATTTAATGGGTGGTTTTAGAATGATGCTTGCTACTAAAACAAAAGATCTAGGGATGTAGCTTTGTGGTAGTGCGCGCTTAGTATGCCCAACGCCCAAGTTCATGAAAGAGACCAGAATGGGTCTCAGGATGTGACGCAGATCCAGCGGAGGCATTGCGCATAAAGTTTGGCCAGGAGAAAAAGCATGGGCGGCTTCTGAGTCCAGTGGTCTGAGGTGAGACAGGAAGCAAGAGTGTCAGCGAGATCATAGACGGCATTGTAGTTTACAGAGAGAAGTCTGTTCAGTGAAATATGAAGCCCATAGACGGATGATTTGTACTTAGAAATGATAGCTCTGACTAGTGAACTGTTAGGCACCAAATGAAGACTGTTGTATCCGAGTGAGACCTGATGGCTGAGTGAGAAGGTGCACATTTGAAGTTTTGATGGAGTAGAGGATGGAAAGAACTGTCTGGCTAAAGACGACTTTCTGAGATTGGGGATTTAGCTCAGTGGTAGAGCGCTTGCCTAGCAAGCGCAAGGCCCTGGGTTCGATCCTCAGCTCAAAAAAAAAAAAAAAAAAATCTGCATTTTCAAGGATCTGTAAAGGTGGCTGGTGAGATAGTTCAGCTGTTAAAGGCACCTGAGGCCTAGCCTGACTAAATAGGAATACCTGAATTTGATCCGAATTCACGTGGTGGGAGAGGACAATCAACTCCACTTGTGCTCTAGCTACACACAGTAAATTAGTTAATGAAAGTAAAGAAATACATTTAATCAAGTGCAACATGAATAAGGATCTGTAGAGGAGGGAAGGATGGCTAATATATGTAGCACATATATTAAGCACCTAAGGGCAGAGCATCTGCAGTTTATGAGTAGCTACTGTGGTGAGCAAGGGGCGCATAAAATTGAGGACAGAGTCTTGGATGGAGCCTGGATCAAGGAGGTCCTCGGGCTTCATTCTGAGGGTAATGGGGAGTCGTGGAGGCAGATTTTAAGTAGGGAGAGTAGATTTGCTTTGCTAAAGGGCTCCAAGATGCACTGTGGAGGTGGGCTGTGAAAGGCAGGCACTGGGTTTTTGGTTCTATTGGGGGAGTCCAGGAGATGCAGGGGCAAGCCCTGACGCTCACTAAGATCAGAGAAAGGAAATAGATTTTGCTCACTTGGGTCCGTGGTAGCATAGCATGTTTCCAAGCAGATCTTTGAAGCCCAGGAAGAGACCAACACAAGACAGCTGGAGGTTACTTGAAATTCATTATGGGAGCAGGGGTGGAGGCTGGGAGGAGAGCAAGGATACAGGTGTTAAGCCAACTCTCCCTGGCATGAGGAATTCAACAAGCACCCCCAAAAGCTGACCAATCTCTTTCTGGTCTTCTTAAATTACCCAGAGTCTAGTTTGGCTGTTTGCAAAACAATGTTTGGCTAAGACAAGAAGTAGACCTTTTGGGATAAACCATACTGGGTTTGCAGCAGCCAGGGCATGTAAACAAGTGACTTAAGACCATCGGTGAGCTGGAATTAATAGGTGAGTAGAAGATAACAGTCACAACTCCAGGTTTTAGAGATGGTATTTATTTATATGCGCGAATTGAACCCAGGACCTCTGGAAGAGCAGTCAGTGCCCCCCCCCCTTTAAAAGATTTATTTATTATCTATACATACACCAGAAGAGGGCACCAGATCTCATTATAGATGGCAGTGAGCCACCATGTGGTCACTGGGAATTGAACTCAGGACCTCTGGAAGTGCAGCCACTGCTCTTAACCTCTGAGCCATCTCTCCAGCCCTTTTTTGTTTTGTTTTGTTTTTTGTTTTTTGAGACAGGGTTTCTCCGTGTAGTTCTAGTGCCTGTCCTGGATCTTGCTCTGTAGACCAAGCTGGCCTCAACTCATAGAGATCTGCCTGGCTCTGCCTCTGAGTGCTGGGTTCAAAGGCGTGCACCACCACTGCCCAGCTGCAGTCAGTGCTCTTAACTACTGAGCCATCTCTCTAGCCCCTAGAGATGTTTTTAAAAAGGGAAATTTATCACCAGGCTTATGTGTAGAGTGACTTTTCCTGGGAAGATATAAACAAACATCTATTCATCCCAGAGAGTGGACCAACACCAGGTTATAGAAACAGTCCTACCCAGTTCTGAACCAATGGGTTTATCTGGGCTAATTACATCATAGGTAACTCAAAGGCAGCTGAATCACCTAGAAGCCCACCAGCATGGGTGAGGACTTGGGCAAGCTTCCTGACCAATGTGCAGGTCGCTCCACTGAAGAGTCCCTTCTCCTGGAGTTGTTTCCTGTTTATAGGACCCTGTGAATCTTGAAACTGAGCTTCCTAAGCCTGAGAAGTCTTATTAGCTTCCTTGGTCTTACAACACACACACACACACACACACACACACACACACACACACACACACACAATCTCCAGGAGAGAACATTTTAATTTAGATGAAATAACCACACAACAATGTGAGAGGTGCATTTCCTGGAATCTGACCTACAGAAGTCATTACACTCAGGCCAAAGAAATAAACAGTCAAGGTTATTGATTGCACCATTGTTCAAAAGATGCACTAATTGAGTAAGTAAAAATTGGTCCTTTCCTGTAAAGTAGTGAACTATATAGCTTCTCCCTCCCCCTCCTCCCTCTCTCCCTCCCTTCTTTCCTTTTTGTCTTTTTCCAACAAGCTTTCAATATTGTCAACCAGGCTGGTCTTGAACTCTGACTGCAAGCAACCTTGCTTTAGTTTCCCTAGTAAGGATTTTAAATATGTGCCATGGCACACAACCAAGTTACTCCTTTTTGTTTATTTTTTTAAATTTTATTTTATTGGTTTTTCAAGACATGGTTTCTCTGTGTAGCCCTGGCTGTCCTGGAACCCATTCTATAGACCAGGATGGCCTCAGACCCAGAGATCCATCTGCCTTTGCCTCCTGAGTTCTGGGATTAAAGGCATCTTCCAGTTAGGTTGCTTCTTTTTAAAACTGCCAACTGTGCTAAGTGTGTGGTGCATACCTTTAATCCCAGCACTTGGGAGGCCAAGGCAGGCAGATCGCTGTTAGTTCAAGGCCAGCCTGGTTTAAAGAGTGAGATCCAGGACAACTAGGGTGATATAGAGAGACCCTGTCTCAAAAAATCAAAACAAAAAATAACCAACCTGTCCCTGTTACTCCCTTGTTCAGACCCTTCTGTGGTGAACTGTGGTGGACAACCTCTAAGGTGTTCCTGACCCCAACCATCTCTGCCTTCTGGCATTCATACTCTAATGTCTCCACCCCTGAGTTGCCTCCTCAGCTGCATTGCCTGAGTTCAAATGAAAAGAATACAGCAAACATGACATGTCATTGCAAAGTTTGTCGCTAAATGATGAGGCTTCCAGTTTCATGTCCTGTGCCCAAAATACTCAATAAAGTAAAATGCAATAAATAAAAGAAACTCCAGATTCCTCCAGATGGCCAACAAATGTTCTGTTTGATCTGGGCGGTGTTTTTCCCACTGTCTCTGGCCTTGTTTGGTGCACATGAATAGGCCACACACTCTGGCCTCCCTGCTATCCTGGAACTCACTTCTCAGTACTGTAGCCACCAGACACATGTGGCTGTCAGCACTCAAATAAAAACCAGAATCTAGCTCCTCAGTCCCCTGAAGCCGTGTTTCATGTGCTGTCAGTCACGTGGAG
Organism: Onychomys torridus; assembly: GCF_903995425.1. Taxonomy (NCBI): domain Eukaryota; kingdom Metazoa; phylum Chordata; class Mammalia; order Rodentia; family Cricetidae; genus Onychomys; species Onychomys torridus. Next base: position 128,348,092 of record NC_050447.1, on the reverse strand, counting down.
ACTCCATCATGTTGGGCTGTTTGGAGGATAGCTTCTACTGCTTCACTATGGCAAGCAGTGTGATGGGATGCCAGCTACCAAGATGTGGAGGACCGTAGGGTGGGTGCCTTATGATCCCCAATTGCCACTGAACAGTAGATCTGCAGCCTCTTGAAGTCTAGACCCCAAGTCCCTGCTGAAGAATAATGGAACTGGTATGGCACAGGCCTGAAATTCTACCTGGAAGGCTGGAGCAAGAGAGGTAAAAGTTCAAAGCCAGCCTTAGTTACACAGACAGACCCTCTCTTGAAGAAAAAAAGTTTTTAAAGGTACCGAGTCTCTGTGTGTTCATGAGTATCAGATATCCAGGATCAGGATAAATAAAACCTTGGTATTTTCTCCATTCTGTGAGCCCCAGTCCAGCTTTGCCAAGACACAGAGAGGTTGTCTGTCTGCCCTGGTCCACAGCAGGAGCTGGAAGAGAACCAAATGTTCAGGAAAACAGGGGACAGGTGTGCAACAGTTGCCGGGAGAGTGTGGCCGTGTAGTAGAGCTTTGCTGTTAGCTCCTCCAGGAGGTTGAGTGGTGACCAGATTCCTCCTCCGTGTGTTCCCACCTCAGCATCTCAGGGAGTCTGCCCACCAACAGCAGTGCTCACTCTTTCCTAAGGAGCCCTGAAGGTCAAGGTTCAGAGAGGCTGACCCTTGACCCAGCAGCATGGGCAGGTATTGGCCTCACCAGGACCCCAGGCTACCTCCCTCAACTCCTGTAGCTCTCCCCATGCTCCAAGGTCATTGTTCTCTTATCTTCTAGCTACTTATTTACACAGTGGATCATAAAGAGGCTGTTTTGATTCTGTTTCAGAAACTTCCTTGCTTCAAAACTAAAACTTCTGATTTAAAATAAAATTGGCATAGTCAAAAAGGGCATCTACCACCAGGTGGCGGTGGCACACGCCTTTAATCCCAGCACTTGGCAGGCAGAGGCAGGTGGATGTCTAGGAGTTCAAGGCTAGCCTGGTCTACATAGTGAGTTCCAGGACAGCCAGTGCTACACAGAAAAACCCTATCTCAAAACAAAACAAACAAAAAAGGCATCTACCTTTCAAAGCACCTGCAAGACACAGGTAGTAGTTCTGAACTCAGGTGTCTCTGAAGCCTTGGTTTCAAATGTTGTCACTAAAAATCTCTATCCCATGTATGACTCCAGTTTTAGGGGGCTGTTTGGTTTTGGTTTGGTAGTTCTGGGGGAAAGCCCAGGGTCTCAAAGATATTAGGTGAGTGCTCTGCCACTGAGCTATACCCCACAACCTTCCGGCTCTGCTTATTGTGGAAAATTACTTCAACTATGTAAGTATGTGTTAGGTTTGTTAATGATGCAGAATAGTACTTAACTGTAAAGATGTGTTACATTTGTTTATGCTGCATTTGTTTAACGATGTAAAGATGTGTTGCTTTACCTGCCTAAGGCACCTGATTGGTCTAATAAAAAGCTGAACAGCCAATAGCTAGGCAGTAGAAGGATATGCAGAGCTGGACAGAGAGAATAAGTAGGAGGAGGAATCTAGGTGAAAGAGAGAGGAGGGAGGGGGAAGACAGATAATGAGGGAGAAAGAGGGGGAGACTCTGGGGTAGGCCAGGCAGCCACCAGCCAGCCAGACACAGAGTAGGACACACAAAATGAAAGAAATGTAAAAAGCCCCGAGGCAAAACATAGATGAGAAGAAACTGCTAAATTAAGTTATAAGAGTAGCAAGAAACAAGCCTATGCTAAGGCTGAGCATTCATAACTAATAAGTCAGAGTGTCATGATTTGAGAGCTGGTTGGTGGCCCAAAAGAAAGCCAGCTACATTTATTTTTAATCTGTTATGCTTATTCTCAATCACATTCTCTGTCTGAGATGTTAAAGAGGATGCCAACATCTCCGGGTTCACAAATGTATGTACAAACTTCCATAGACAGACAAATGTGCAACCCTCCACAGACAGACAGATCTCTAGCTTGAGAGCTCTAGCACCTGGACCACCTTTAATTTCCAGGAAGTCAAAGAAAAGGCTGTGGAAATGAAGATGGAGAAGTTTGAAAGTGCAGTCATAGGCAGGAGAGCTGGCTCAGTTGGCCAAGTGCCTGTTGCTGAATCATGAGAGCCTGAGTTCAGATCTCCAACATCCATTAAAAAAGACAGGTACGGCAGCACCTGTGTGACCGAAGCACTGAGTGGCAGAGAGAGTCGGGTCTCTGGAGCTCCCTGGCTGGACAGTCTAGCTGAGTCAATGGACTCCAGAGTCACTGAGAGACCATGTCTCAGAGAGTACGATGAAAGGCCAGGAGAGACCTTTCCTCAGTTAAAAACACTTGCTGAGTTCAGTTCTCAGCACCCATGTCAGGCAGCTCACAACCATATGTGACTCTAGCTACAGAGAATCTTCTTCTGGTTTCTGCAGATACCAACACACAGGCGCGCGCGCGCACACACACACACACACAAACACACATTAAAAAACAAGGTGGCAGCAATGGTAGCACATGCCTTTAATCTCAACACTTGGGAGGCAGAGGCAAGCAGATCTCTGTGAGTTGGAGGCCAGCCTGGTCTAGAGAGTGAGGTTCCTGGACAGTCAGGGCAACACAGAGAAACCGTGTCTCAAAAAAAAAAAAAAAAAAAAAGCAAAAAACTAAAACAAACAAAAAACAAAGGTGGCAAGCTGGGCAAGCTGGGCAAGCTGGGCAGTGGTGGCACATACCTTTCATCTTAGCACTCAGGAGACAAAGGCAGGAGGATCTCTGTGAGTTTGAGGCCAGCTTGTTCTACAGAGTGAGTTCCAGAACAGCCTTTATAGAGATACCCTGTCTCAAACAAACAAAACCAAATAAAAAATAAGAAAAATGGAGAGTAATTGAGGAAGATACTTGATATCAACCTCTGGCCTCCACACACAGGAATATGTACAACACACACACACACACACACACACACACACACACACACACACGAAAAAGAAAGGAAGAGAAAGAGGGAGGGAGGGGGAGGGATGAAGACCTGCAAGCAGACCTCTCTTCATGAGTCATTGGCCATGCCTGGGCCACATAGCACCCTTAAACCATCTTTATCAAGACTAAGGGGAATTCCCATAGCTGCTTAGAGCAATTATCTCAGAGCTAGATTAGAGAGGTGTGAGGAACAGCAGCCACTGCACACAATGGGTGGAGAGGCCTGAGTATGACATCCACAGACAACTGCTTCTCTAGTACCCCTGTGCTTCCTGCTTCCCAGTCCTCCCAAGTCCTTGTCCACTCCCATTTCCAAATGTATTCCTCTAGCTGACTCTGCCTATCAAAGGAAACCATTTCCAGAGCGAAGAGACACCACCAATGGGGAAGCAACAGCAGCCAACTCCACATCAGAGGGGGTTAACATCCAAGACCCATACAGAACTGCAGAGACCCAAGCCAGGGAAATAAGCCAGCTACTCAGTGAGTTCATGGACTCAACAGACAATTTTCAGAAGAAAGTGTAATTGGCCAGTAACTATATGGGAAAACACACACCTATTCGGTAAATATAACAGTTTCTTAAATGACTCAGTTTATCAAAATAGCTTAAGCTTAACAAAGTTAGCAAAGACAAGGATGCTAGACATATATTCTTAAGTATAAATAGACCTTGGGTAAGGACAGACATTCTCTCTCTCTCTCTCTCTCTCTCTCTCTCTCTCTCTCTTTTTTTCCCCCCCGAGACAGGGTTTCTCTGTGTAGCTTTGTGCCTTTCCTGGATCTCCCTCTGTAGTCCAGGATGGCCTTGAACTCACAGAGATCCACCTGGTTCTGCCTCCTGAGTGCTGGGATTAAAGGCATGCGTTGCAGCTGCCGCCACCACTGCCACCACCACCACCTGGTGCTGGACAGACATTCTCTAAGTTAGTGGTTCTCAACTTTCCCAATGCTTTGACCCTTTAATATAGTTCCCATGTTGTGGTGACCCCCCCCATGACAAAATCATCCCCATTGCTGTTTCACAATGCAATTTTGCCGTTGTTACCAACTTCATTGCAAACGTCCAACATGCAGGTGGTCCTAGGCTACCCCTGTAAAAAGGCCTTTCAACCCCAAAGGGTCAAGACTTACAGGCTGAGAAGCTGGTCCACGCCCTTTGCCAGACTGCTCAGGTCATTGTCTCGCTGCATCTAAAGATAGAAACATCCCAGGTTTGAGTGTTTAAAATTTGGTGCTCATAGCTGTGGCCTTAATTTTTACCCTTTTATTTATTTTTAAGTTCAAATATTAATAATGTAAAACATTTTGTAAACTTAAAATATCTCATAGCCTTATAAATTTAAATATTTTTAGAACTATTCCTTAAAAAAAATCCTGTTTTTAAATTTTCTGTAAAACTCTAAAACTTCCTCTTAAAGTTTAAAATCTCTCAATTGTGTGTTCCTGCAATATCAAAAATAAAGTACCCTCCCTTTTTTTGTTTAACTTCAAGAGGAAGATACAGGGCACAACCACCATCTGCATAAGGCCAAACCCAGCTCCAACAGCGCAAACAACCTAAAGCTCAGTAACTGGATTCATTCACACTCCTCTGGCTTTTCCTGAGGGGCTTGATCAGCTCTTTGGCCCCACCCTCAGCAGCATATGCATAGCCTGCCTTCTAGATCTCAGCCTGTTCCACTTCATTGTGGCTGGTACTTCTGGTGACTATCACATGGCACCAGCATTTCCAAAATTGCTAGGGTCCACCATTGCAACTGGGTTCTCTTTAAGAACTCTAGCCCTGCCATACATTTGCAAACCTCAGCTGTTCCCCATGACCCCTTCATGTCTTTAAAACCATTATCACCTGGGTGACTCTTAAATTACAGCATTTAGCTGCCAGAGCAAGGCACAGTCTTGAATAGAAAAGCATGGAGATGCAGCTTTAATACCTTATTAAACAACACTGTTTTTAAATGCTATCTTTTATAAATCTTGTTTTCAGGATACAACAGGATATTATCATACAAAAATCCACCCTAATCCAAAATAACATGGAGACCTGTCGTTGCCTCCTGGTGAGCCCACTCCAAGTGCCACCTTTAATCAAGATGACATGACATCTGCCCTCTCTAACTCAGCAAAAGATGGTTGCCAGCCATGTAGATACCTAAAGATGGTGGCAAGCCAAAATGGAGTCATGCCACATAGTTCCTTTAAAATTACCTATGCATAGATTTTTACCTATCAACTCACAGTGTGATTAGCTTTAATTTTTTTCAGAATTAACAGATTTTTAACCATATCCAACAAATAAACCTATAAATCTTGAGGTACTGATGTTCACATAAACCAAGTTTATCTATTTTGTCTGTTCTGCTTTTCTGTCTTTTCCCTGTCACTGTGCCAGGTGGCCCAGACTGACACAGGACATAGAGGAAACTTTTAAATATGCTTGGGTCTAGTCATAAGCCAAATCTAGAGCCAGCTTTCAAATAAAATAGAATAGCATAAAACAATTTTAAAGTTATCTATACCAGAAAGACATCCAAACTCCTGTCAACCTGAATCCATTGACCAGAGAGCTCAGAGATAAATTCTGAGCCCCGCCATGAGTGTAGCCTTGTGGTCACTGGCAGCTGGCACACAGAAATGGCAAAAATATCTGACCCATTTGTATCTCAGCTCCATGCTTGTAATAAAATTTATGAACTTACCAGAAAACAGACAAAACTCTCCAACAAAACAGGGAGATAAGGGTTGGGGATTTAGCTCAGTGGTAGAGCGCTTGCCTAGCAAGCACAAGGCCCTGGGTTCGGTCCTCAGCTCTGGCAAAACAAAACAAAACAAAACAACCAAACAACAACAACAACAGGGAGATGAGAGAAACAGAAGAGAAAACTTTTCAACAAGACAAACAATGCTACAAACTTACCAACAAAACAATCAGATACAACTTTCTCTAGACACAGATAAACAAAACTTTCCAACAAGACAGACAAAACTTCCCAACCAGAATCAGAACCAGATGGGCAGGTGATATCTCACTATATGCCCTGGATGGGAGAATATTGGGGTCCTCTTGAAACCCCTCCACATCCCACATAGGGATCCCATAAAACAGAACCAGACTATGACTCACCAGGAGGCCTCTGTAGATGAGTGTTGTATTTCTCAGCATGGAAGTTCACTCTGATAGTCCACTAACTGAAGGCAACATTGGAGCCTTGGAATATCTCAAGGCACATGCCTCCTGAAGTGGTCCCTCAGCCCCTGAATTTTGGAGTGAAGGTCCAGCTTTAGAATTTGAGTGGGTGGTCTGAATCTCACTGGGGCCTCCAGAAAATGTTAATCCTACTGATTGAGAATAAGACCACTATCACAATTTAAAGCCAAATTTGAAACAAGTTTTAATTAAATACTAGCCAGGTGGATGGGTTCTGGCCAGGTCCATACCCAGGTTCCCAAGAAATAGCCCAGAATCAAGTATGGCAAGGGCTTAAAAAGGAAAACCCATAATTTATTGTATTTCCCATCAGGTCCAATCAGGGGCAAGCATATATTCTCATATTTCCTTCCTATGTACCTCCTGCCCACATGTGATCAAGCACATCCAGTGCAGATGGGTCAAACAAACTTGTTTAGGGGAGTGAAAGCATGTGGCTTGTTGTCTCCCATAACAACAGCCCCCAGCATTTCAGGAACTATCTGTCTTTGAGCAAGAGGCTTGCAGATCAGAGACATTTTTGTGTCTTGGATCTCTTAAGTGTGGTGATATTGTGTCCCCCAATATATTGTGCACTCTAATAAACTTATCTGGGGTCAGAGAACAGACAGCCACTAGATAGACATAGAAACTAGAAAATGGTGGCACACATGCCTTTAATCCTAGCATTCTAGAGGCAGAGATCCATCCAGATCTCTGTGAGTTCAAAGCTACACTGGAAACAGCCAGGCATGGTGACTCACACCTTTAATCCCAGGAAGTGATGGCAGGAAGCAGCGAGGTGTATAAGGTGTGAGGACCAGGAACTAGAGGCTTTTTAGGCTCTTTAAGCTTTTAGCTTTTAGCAGCAGTTCAGCTGAGATCCATTTGGGTGAGGACTCAGAGGCTTCCCGTTTGAAGAAACAGGATCAGCTGAGAAGTTGGTGAGGTGAGGTTAGCTGTGGCTGGTCCTGTTTCTCTGATCTTTGAGCATTCACTCCAATACTTGACTCCTGGTTTGTTTTTATCAATAAGACCTTTTAAGATTCATGTTACACTCAGGTATAATAATTAAAACTTACAATGGTAACTTTAGCTCATGCTAGGCCTCTTGTGTTAACAGATGACTGATTTGTACTTTCCTGTGGTGGTGGTGGGGGGTGGTGTGGACAGTGACAGGTGGTAGGCCAAATGCACAAAAGTATCCACTGCTGGTCCATGGTGTAAGTATTACAGCTCTGAGGGGAAAGATATCCCAGCAGTCAAGAGCCAAGGAATACAATGGAGTCACAGTGCACAACAAACCTCACCTGAGATTTATTGGGAAACACACAATAAATGTGTGTTGTTGGCTGTCTCTGCTTGGGTGAGAAGCAGCAAGGAACTGAGCAGGAGGCAGGCTGCTATACGGTTTCTTGGGGACAGAGTTTTCCAGGGTGGGGATTGGTAGGATTTCAAGGCAAACTCAGGGAGGGGATTGGTGAGTTTTTTAATTCAGGGAGGGATTGCTGGGGTTTGGTGAGTTTTCAAACCTGGAAGTGGACTCTGACCTTTCACCCTACAAATGGACCTCATGATCAACACCTACTTCCCACATGGAGCCCCGTACTCACCACAGTCCTTCTTTGACTGACCGAACTTAGGCTTCTGCACATCCTTGAAGCCCTTCCTTTCCTTTCCTACTAGTAAAACCCCCTTAGTTGGGTGTGGTGGTACACTTCTGTAATTCCCACACTTGGGAGGTGGAGGCAGGGTAGTTGTAGGTCAGGCCAGCCTAGGATTCACATCAAGTACCTCTCTTAAGAACAAAACAAAGGGGCCTAGAGAGATAGTTCAGTGGTTAAGAGCACTGGCTACTCTTCCAGAGGATCTGGGTTCAATTCCCAGCACCCACATGGCATAACTATCTGTAACTTTAGGGAGTCCAACACCTTCATACAGGCATTCATGAAGGTAGAAGACCATGCTTATGAAACAAAAATAAATACATTTAAAAAAAACCAAACAAACAGGGGCTGGAGAGATGGCTTAGAGGTTAAGAGCACTGGCTGCTCTTTCAGAGGTCCTGAGTTGAATTCCCAGTGCCTTCATGGTGGCTCACAACCATCTGTAATGAGATCTGGCTCCCTCTTCTGGCCTGCAGGGATACATGCAAACAGAATACCGTATACATAATGAATAAATAAATCTTTAAATATATATATTTGGTTTTTCGAGACAGGGATTCTCTGTAGCTTTGGAGGCTGTCCTGGAACTCGCTTTGTAGACCAGGCTGGCCTCGAACTCACAGATCCACCTGCCTCTGCCTCCCAAGTGCTGGGATTAAAGGCATGTGCCACCACCACCAGGCTATAAAAAATATCTTTAAAAAATAAATAAAAGTAAGATTAAAAAAAGAACAAAATTAACAAACTACGCCCTCTATGGTACAAACCTGTTCCTCTTCCCTGAGAACTGACCTCCCCCAGGAGGAGGAGGTCATATGGGTCTGGTCCTTGAGGTCTGGTCCTGGGGCTAAGGTCCATCTGTGCTCAGGCAATCCAGACCAACAAGCTTCCACTCTGGTCATTTCCACCGTGCGGCGCAGGCTTGCTTTTGTGATGGCTGACATCGTATTGATGGATAACTTTACATTTAAAAGTTTTACATCTTGCTGGGCGGTGGTGGCGCACGCCCTTAATCCCAGCACTCGGGAGGCAGAGCCAGGCGGATCTCTGTGAGTTTGAGGCCAGCCTGGTGGTCTACAAAGTGAGTTCCAGGACAGCCTCCAAAACTACACAGAGAAACCCTGTCTAGAAAAACAAAACAAAACAAAAACAAAAAAACCCAAAAAGTTTTACAACTCTGTGCTTAAGATTTTACATCTCTGTGCTGTAAAAGATGTAAAAGAAAACTGTAAAGCAAAATTAGACCTCCAAATGTTGGGTGATATGGGTTAAATTTTTTTTACTACTGTTTCTGCAAAGTTCTGTAAACAAGCTTGTATAGCACTAGAGAACCTTCTGCTTGCACAGAACAGGTTGTGACTTGGTATTCTTTGCCTATGTAAACCCCTGACTGAGGTGGCTGGGCACTGCATTCCAGAATCCCAGAGTCAGGTGTAGACCTGGTGACCAAGTCTGAATGAAAGCCTCTTCTCTGTTAAAGTTTATGAATGGTCAGACTGCTGAGTCTCCAAATGACCCCAGATATACACTTTTATCATGGTCCTAGGTCTTCACCTCAAGGGGTTCATTTTGTTTTTGTTTTTTGTGTTGTTTTATTTTGTTTTTGAGCTGAGGATCGAACCCAGGGCCTTGCACTTGCTAGGCAAGCACTCTACCACTGAGCTAAATCCTCAACCCAAGGGGTTCCTTTTGAAATCAAGAGCTGATTAAGTGCCCAGTTCCTCCACCACAGCCTTCTTCTCTTGAGGGGACAGGAGCAGGGGCGGGAATCAGGAACCTGTTACCTTCTCCCTTCCTTGTCTATTAAATGAAGTCACCTGTGAGGATTTGCAAATGTAATTAAGAGTCAAATTGGTTGACATCATGATAGTTAGTGCATACACACACACACACACACACACACACACACACACACACACACACACACACTTCTTTTGAGACAGGGTCTCTTTACATAGCCCTGATTGTCTTGGAACTCACTATGTAGACCAGGCTGGCCTCAAACTTACAGAAACCCACCTGGCTCTGCTTCCTGGGATGAAAGGCATGTACCACCATGCCTGGCTCTGTAAGAATATCCTCAATGGGACTGGCCTAATCAGATGAGCCCTGAGAAGGGACCAGAATTTTCCTGGCAAAGCAGGCACAAAGTGTGAAGCAATTCAACACAGGGTATTCTCTGATACTGACTCTAGTTTATTATTTTTATTTTTTAAATTAATTTGTCTTGCTGTGCAGTGGTGGTGCACACCTTTAATCCCAGCACTTGGTAGGCAGAGGCAGGTGATCTCTGTGAGTTCGATCCAGCCTGGTCTACAGAGCGAGATCCAGGACAGGCATCAAAACTACATAGAGAAACCCTATCTCTAAAAACCAAAACAGAGAGAGAGAGAGAGAGAGAGAGAGAGAGAGAGAGAGAGAGAGAGAAATCAAGTGGCCAGAAATGTAGGAATCATACGTAGCCTGTGGTTGAGGGCTGAGAAGGAAGCAGGGATGTCCGTCCTGCAGCCGCAGCCACATGGAAGCAATTTCTGAATGGACTTGGGAGGGGATGGATCCCCCACTTCAGAGGGAGAACTCAACCTGAACCTCAAGTTTTTGGTTTTTTTCCAAGACAGGGTTTCTCTGTGTAGTTTTGTTACCTGTCCTGGATCTAGCTCTGTAGACCAGGCTGGCCTCAAACTCACAAAGTTCTGCCTGGCTCTGCCTCCCAAGTGCTGGGATTAAAGGCGTGCACCACCAACACCTGGCTGAACCTCAGGTTTTTGACAGTGTGGGCAACTCTAACCCTGCGACCATGTGTTTGCCTGTAGGCCTGTGCAGCTGTGAATGTGGTTTTTTAGGGGGGCATTGTTTTAGGGTGCTCAGCGTGTGGCAGTTGGTTATATAGCAGAAGGAAATAAACATGCTTCCTGATAGACAGTAGATTCTGCAGCAGGAGACTTCTCCTCAGTCAGCCTTACCCCCTTGCTCAACAGTACCTGGAGCACCATTCTAGTAAGATCAACACCCTGCAGTTTAGGAGAGGGGAGGCCAAGAACCCAGATCTTCATTACTCTACTCCCACCAGCCAAGTCCCTGGTCACAAGGATGCTGCGTCACTGTTCTGCTGGGCTCTCCATGAAGCCTGTGGCCCTCGGGCCCAGGAGGGAGCTTGACCAATCTTCACCTCACAGGCTTCAGCGAACTTTGCCCAGACCTATTGATCTGCGCTTCTGGGAAGGCAGTGGGACCATCCACAGACGCCATGAGGGCTCTGTTGCTCCTGGGGTCCCTGCTGATGAGCCTGGATTTGACACTTTTGGTGAGGACCGTGAACACTCTGATTGGACCAGGATGGCACTGAGGGGTCCCTGTCCCAGCTTTGGCCTCTGCTTGTCACCTACTAGTTCAGGTGACTGGGCAACTTGTGTGGGGAAGGCACAGGCAGCCCAGGAGGCCCAAACCAAGGAGATAGCAACCCACACTGGTGGGTGCGAGGACAAGGACTACATTTGTGAGGGAGACAATGGTTGGAGGGAAGAGGGCCAAGTCTTGTGAGGAAATCCTGTATTTTGGGGAGATGCAAGGAGGCTGGGGGCCTAGCATAGGATCAAGGAAAGTCTGATGTTCCTGCCTTCTCTCCCCGGGAGGCTCCACCATGGAAAGGCACCAAAGAGTTCAAGCACGGAGCTGATGAGCCCACTGTGGGTAAGTGACTTGCTCTTCTTCCTAATCTACCCTCTGGTGGGTTGAGTGTGCTCCAGCTGGTGTGGTCTCCATGCAGCCTCAGGCCTCTGGGACAGAGGAGGGATCCTGTGCAGATAACACGCAGACCTGAGTGCCTACAGATCCAGATGTGTGCTCAGAGGGCAGGGCTTGGGCTGTACTGGATGCCTGTCTTAGAATCTGGCAGGTGCTCAGTGGCATGGGGAGGTGTGCCATCACACCTTGATGTTCACTCACCAGTCTTCCTTAGTTTCCCCATCTCCCCCCTCTCCCCCACCCCTCCACCTCCCACCTCCGTCCCTTTCAACACATCTGGAGGATGTCAGTTACAACTGATAGAGCTCAGACCCTCAGTGGGCCATAGGCCCCAGGGCTTCAGACTTGCCCAAGATCACAAACAGCCCAGTGTCTCCAAACCCTCACAGTATCACTTGTGACTTTACTGACTTCTTCATTTTCCCATCTGTAACACTAGACTGGGGGGAGTGAGCCCCTGGGGTTGTTGGGAAGGAGAAATGAGTTCCTGATGCTTGTAAAGCTGTCTACCCAGTGGCTGCTGTCTGAAAATTGCCTTTAAAATCTTAGCTTTTAGCCTAGGGCTGTTGCTCACCAGTAGAGCATTTGCCCAATATGCACACAGCTCTGGGTTTTATCTATAGTATAATGGAAAGAAAAAAAAATTTTTTTGAGACATGATTTCTCTGTGTAGTTTTGGTGCCTGCCCTGGATCTCGCTCTGGAGACCAGGCTGTCCTTGAACTCACAAAGATCTGCCTGGCTCTGCCTCCCAAGTGCTGGGATTAAAGAAAAAATTCTTAACTCTTGGTACATTCCACTTAAGTGAAGGGTACCCATCCCACCCCCCAAACCGTGCAATAGGACTTGTGAACAGGGAACCCTACGGTGAGGCCAAGCTGAGGCTTATAGTAGATTGCTGTTTCACAGTGAGGTCCAACACAGTGTGACCCTCCTTTTCTCCTGACCTCACACTAAGCCACACAGCTGCTGTCCCTTTCAATCTGACCCAACAGTGGTCCCTGTTCTAAAGGTCTAGGCTCCTTCTCTTTTATCGCCTAGTTGCTCAATGCCACTGAAAACAAATTCCAGCAAGTGTTTGTCGAGTACATCCTAGGCACCGGCTCAGTGTTCCCAGCACTGTCACAGAGTCACACCACTCTCTGAAGTACACATTTCTTCTTCTTTTTGAGATCATAATGTAATCAAATTTCCCCTTTCCCTTTCCTCCCTCCAAACTGCATATACCCCTGATACAGTTATTTCTTACAATTAATTATATTCTATACAGCTACATGAACATCAAATTCACAAATCCTATTAGGTTCCTGTGGACCTCTGGCTGTGACATTTTCATCCATTATTAACATGTAACCTTGTTTCACATGTGATCCTGTTTAAAGACATCTTATTCAGTGTGCACGTTGTTGACCCCTTAATGCTGACCCCATGGACCATATCACCTGCCTAAACAAGGCATCTCTGATGCCTTCTCTCCATAAGGTACACAGCAGCTTCTTGTGTTCTTGCAGGTGGGAGCCCTGGGTAACACTTCAACATACGCAGAGAATCACTCTTCCCTTCTTTCTTCTTGAAGTACTGGGCATTGGTGCTAGGCAAGTGCTTGACCACTGAGCTAAAGCCCTAGCCCTAGCGATCTTTTTAAAAAAGAAAACAGGGAAGTGGGCTGGGCCTGGTGGCACATTCAGAAAACAAAACAAAAACTGCTGGCCAGTGGTGGCGCACCTTTAATCCAGTGCTCAGGAGCAGAGGCAGGAGGATCTCTGTGAGTCTGAGGCCAGCCTGTCTACAGAGTGAGTTCCAGGACAGCCAGCCAACACAGAGAAACCCTGTTTCAAAGAGACAGAAGAAAAAAAGAAAAAAAGAAGAAGAAAAATACTGTGCTAAATGGATATTGGGAAGAATGCTGTTTCCAGTGTAAGAGCTGACAGCAGGCAGCACCTACCGGGTCAGACCTCAGCTGGCTGTGTGTGTGTGTGTGTGTGTGTGTGTGTGTGTGTGTGTGGTGTGTGTGGGTGTGTGTGTGGGGGGGGTGTGTGGGTGTGTGTGGGGTGGTGTGTGTGGGTGTGTGTGGGGTATGGGGTGTGGGGTGGGTGGGTGGGGGGTGGGTGTGGAGGGGTGGGTGTGTGGTGTGTGGGGGTGTGGGGGGTGTGGGGGTGTGGGGTGTGGGGTGTGTGGGGTGGGGTGTGTGTGTGCATGCGCACGCATTTTTTACCAATTCCATTAAGACCAGGAAGGTGCTGCAAGTGTTTGGTAGTTTGTTCGGTTTTTGTTTTTCCTTGTGATGTCTTGCACATGTGCACATGTTAGGCAAACACTCCACTGCTGACCTATACCCTCAACCTGAATCACAAATACTGGTTTAGGGGTTACAAATAAGTTTTACAAAGCAGGCAGATTTGCAGATCCAAAGCCTGTGAGTAATGAGGATTGACAGCCCTATTACTGTGGCCATTTTACTAATGAGCCAAAAATGGTTAAGTGACCTAAGTATTTATTAAGTGCCAACCTTGTGACAAGCACTTGGGTTTCAGACTTAGCCAAGGTCACAGAGCTTATAAGTGTTGTAGTCAGAAATCTGTTCCAGCTGTCTGATTCTGGAAGACAGCTCCCTAAGCAGGATGCAGTCTTGAATGCAGAGTGCTCTTTTGAAGGGCTCTCCTTTTCCAGCCAGGCCCCACAAGGCCCCTTGGGCAGCTGGGCATAGGGGGGGCCTCAGAGGTGTGTTCTTCCCACAGTTCTCACAGCCGATGGGAAGCTCTGTCACTTTCCTTTCCTGTACCTCCGCCGCCTGCACCACAGATGCATCCACAACCACAAAGGCCGGCCAGGCTCGCGGCCCTGGTGAGACTTTCTAAGAGGGTCAGAGGAGGGGCCTAGATATAACAGATAGTGCCTATCTGCCCTCTAAGAATTGTGTTTGGGCAAAAGGGTGTGCAGTGGGGGGGCGGGTAAGGAGGGCTAGCCAGTCTTCAGGCAGTGCAGGGAAGCATCATTTGTTTCCCCAGGTGTTCTACCACTCCCAACTTTGACCAGGACCAGCAGTGGGGATACTGCTCGGAGCCCAAGAAAGTGAAAGGTACTGGATGCAACCCCTGGCTCAGGCCACCTCCTGCCCTTCACCCTATTCCCACCCATCCACGAGGGGCCCAGCCCCTTCCCTTTTCCTGCAGCATCCTTCCAAAGGTTAGAGGAATTCTGGGGAAAGTGGCCGATGTTTTACAGATGAGCTTAAGGACTGGAAGCTTGGGGTTCTGTGGTCCTATGACAAGCAGGTTCAGGTAGGGTGTTGATCCCTCCGTGTGACACTCAGACTCCCTGTGCTTCCTTCTGGTGTCTATCTCTCAGATCACTGCAGCAAACACAGCCCCTGCCACAAAGGAGGGACATGTGTAAACACCCCCAATGGCCCACACTGTCTCTGCCCGGAACACCTTACTGGGAAGCATTGCCAGAGAGGTAAGGGGGGCTGCCTGCCTGTAAGAGGTCCCTGAAACCCTGGAGATTTGGCATGGTCCCAACGGCCTCCTTTTGTCCCCAGAGAAGTGCTTTGAGCCTCAGCTTCTGCGGTTCTTCCATGAGGGTGAGATATGGTTTAGAGCTGGCTCAGAAGGTTTGGCCAGGTGCCAATGCAAGGGTTCTGGGCCTCACTGCAAGCCGCTGGCAGGTCAGGGTAAGTGGGTGTATAGTGACTGTGGGGAGGGGGGCCTTGAAAGTCAGGAGGCCCTTGTAGGGGCTGGGTGGCATGGTACACCCAGGGATGGCTCAATTTGCATCTTCCCCCAGCCTGCAGCACCAATATGTGCCTCAATGGGGGCAGCTGCCTCCAGGTGGAGGGCCACCGACTGTGCCATTGCCCTGAAGGCTACACCGGACCTTTTTGCGACTTAGGTGAGTGGGACCCCGTATGGAAAAGGCTTGGGGAGGTGGGTAAGGGAGAATGGAAAAACGAACCAGAGAGCACCAGCAGAGCCATCCCCGATTGCAGGGAGTCCTCTCTCTTCCTAGACATTAAGGCGACCTGTTATGATGGCACCGGTCTCAACTACCGGGGCAAGGCTGGAACCACTTTATCGGGTGCGCCATGTCAGCAGTGGACCTCGGAGGCCACCTACTGGAACATGACTGAGAAGCAAGCGTTAAGCTGGGGCCTGGGCCACCATGCATTTTGCCGGTTCGCGGGAAGGGACTGGGCAGGTTGATTTGCTGCCCCTTAGGGCCCTCAGGGGCGCCCCTTGCTCTAACACTACTCCCTCGCCCCTTGCTCTAACACTACTCCCTCTTGAGAATGCAGGAACCCGGGTAACGACATGCGTCCATGGTGCTACATCTGGAGTGGCGATAGACTGGTCTGGGACTATTGCGACCTGCAGCAGTGCCAGACCCCAACCCAGGCAACGCTAACACCTCGAGTTCCCCTCGAACGTCAGGACCTGCCGGTGCCCCGGCCTTCCACACTGCAGAAGCCTCAACCTACGTCCCAGGAGCCATCTCTGTCCCATGCGCTAGATGGTTAGGCAGAGGAGGGGGTCCTGGCACAGAAGATGTGGGCCCTGCTTACTCCAGGCAGCCCGTCGAGGGTGTCCCTGGCCTCAGCTAATCTCTCCTTCCACAGCCTCTCCTGAGCATCAGACTCCTCTGGCCAGGACCAGCCCCGTGGGCTGCGGACAGCGGTTCCGCAAGCGACTATCCCCGCTCAGCCGCGTTGTGGGAGGACTCGTGGCTCTGCCTGGGTCTCACCCATACATTGCTGCGCTGTACTGGGGCAACAACTTCTGCGCTGGCAGCCTCATAGCCCCCTGCTGGGTGATGACCGCAGCTCACTGCCTGCAGAATCGGCAAGCGCCGCCCTCGGGGACCCACAGACCGCTGGCTTTACTGTATCTGTACCCTACTCTCCCCCAGCCCTTCTCGATCTCCCCTGGGGGTTGAAAACAGGGGCGCCCCCAGAACGTCCGTAGCTAGCCTGAGCACACTGTCCCCCACCCGACCGCAGGCCGGCGCCCGAGTAGCTGACGGTGGTGCTCGGTCAAGATCGCCATAACCAGAGCTGCGAACGGTGCCAGACGCTGGCTGTGCGCTCCTACCGCCTTCACGAGGGCTTCTCCTCCATCACCTACCAGCATGACTTGGGTGGGGTGACCCTGCAGGGATAGAGAGAAGGGGTGGGGAGGGATGGGGCCCAGGTCGACGTCTAACCCTTCCCTCCCCTGGTAGCTCTGCTGCGCCTGCAGGAAAATGAGAACAATAGCTGCGCAATCATGTCGCCTCACATCCAGCCGGTGTGCTTGCCCATCGGCGCGGCCCCACCCTCGGAGACAGTGCTCTGTGAGGTGGCCGGCTGGGGTCACCAGTTCGAGGGTAGGCACCACTGTTCGGAGCTGGCTAGAGACTTTTGGCTATCTGAAGCGAGCACTTTTGGTAGCCTCCAATGAGCCTGGGGAACAAGTTTCACTGACCTGATAATTAAAAAAAAAAAAAAAAAATGTGCAGGCCCTTGTCTCTGTAGCAGGACATTCCCAGATTCTAGAATTTGCTGTCAAGGTTCCCATGTCCCTTTGGGTTTCTCCTTTTCTATTGTGACGAGAAACACCATGACCAAAATCAGCTTGGGCAGGAAAGGCTTTGTTGCTTTCAAGGTTGCAGTCCACCATGGGGGAGTGGGAGGCAAGGCAGGAATTTGGAGGCCAGGCTGAGGTAGGAAGCTGCAAGGAGCAGTCTGTCCTTTCTGCCTTGCTTCTGTGGCTTGCTCCGCTTTCTTTTGTTGTGGTTTGTTTGTTTTTTGTTGTTTGTTTGCTTTGTAGACCAGGCTGCCCTGGAACTCACAGAGCTCCACTTGCCTCTGACTCCCGAGTGCTGGGATTAAAGGCATGAGCCACCACCTCCAGGATACTCAGCTTTCTTTAAAAAAAAAAAACTTCATTTATTTTAATTTTATACACGTGTGTGACTGCCTGCATCTATACATGTGCACCATGTGTGTGCCTGGTATAGGGAAAGCCAGATCTCATTACAAGTGGTTGTGAGTCACCATGTGGGAGCTGGGAATTGAACCAAGGTCCTCTGCAAGAGCAGTCAGTGCTCTTAACTTATGGAGCCATCCCCAAAACTTCACCTTTCTTCTTTTGTTTTGTTTTCAGTTTTTCAAGGCAGGGTTTCTCTGTGTTGCCCTGGTTGTTCTGGAACTCTTTATAGATTCCGTCTGCCTCTGCTTCCTGAGGGTTGGGATTAAAGGCTTGCACCACCATTGCCCAGTGACTTTCTTATACAATCCAGACTGGCCTGTTCAGGGGTGTCACATCAGCCATTAATCAAGAAAATGCCCCACAGACATTTCCATAGGCCAATCTTAAAACGACATCTTCTCAATTGAGGTTCCCAGGATTACAGAAAGACTTGAACTTTCTCTTGATTCTCTCTGGGCTCCAAGTTACAAAGACTTAACTAGGACTTTGTCCCCATGCTGGAGCAATGGGGACAACTATTTTGGGAGCCAGGTTCTGAGACATTTCATGGAAGAGGGCAAGGGGTGTTTTCCTGATCATTCTAATCCCAGCTTCTCTCTGGGCTCAGTTTCCTTGCCTATAAAATTGTTGCTGGCAGGTCCCTACCACTCAGGTTTGTTGTGAGGGAGTAACGTCAGGGTAGGTGTGGAACTGCCTGGTAGTCTGGCCCATGCAGCAAGCTCAGGTCCCCGGATTTGCAGGGGCCGATGAATATGCCAACTTCCTGCAGGAGGCACAGGTGCCCTTCATCTCCCAAGAGCGCTGCTCCAGCTCTGACATGCATGGGGACGCCATCCTGCCTGGAATGCTCTGTGCTGGCTTCATGGAGGGAGGCACCGACGCCTGCCAGGTCAGTCCTGGGGTCCTGGCTGGTGCTCTGCTCCTGCCTATCAACCCCAGGACAAGAGTGACAAGCTGCTTGTCCCCCACCCAGGGTGACTCCGGAGGTCCTCTGGTATGTGAAGAAGGGGATGCAGAGCACCAGCTCACCCTGAGAGGTGTCATCAGCTGGGGTTCTGGCTGTGGTGACCGCAACAAGCCCGGAGTCTACACAGACGTAGCCAACTACCTGGCTTGGATCCGGGAGCATACAGCCTCATAACTCACCAGGGCCAGTCCTTCCCTCTTGTGTGTGCCTGGAGTGTGCGGGGACTGTGGCCTCATTGAAGACAGTGCCCAGGTATAGAAACTCAATAAAGTGCTTTGAAAACGTTCCTCAGAATTCCCTCTTGAAATGCCGAGTGAGAATGAAGGTATACTAACTCCCTCACTGCCTGGACAAGGCAGTTGGCAGATTTCAGATCTCTTTCCAGGCCACCATGTTTCCTTGGCCTCACTTCATGCCAATCCCTGTGCAAGGAGGCCCTTGAAGATTGCTCCCCAGAACTCACCCATTCTGTGTTTACACAGGAACAGGTCCTCAGCCTGGACTATATTTCTGGGTCACCTGGGGGAGATTTTGGAATCGGTATTCAGTCCACCTGAGATCAGTTAACTGGAATCTCTGGGAGAAGGCAGTAGTGACATGTTTTTTTTTTGAAACGGCAGGTGATTCCACAGTTAGGAACGTTCCAGATTGGACTTGGGTGTGAAGAGCGGTAGCTGAACTTGTGTGAGGTCCTGTCTTAGATTCCATTGAAAGGGTGTTTGGGGTTTGTTTGCTTGCTCTGTCTTTTGAACTTTGAGCCTGGTATGGTGGTGCTAGCAGGCAGCAAGGAACGTCTGAGGGTGCGTTTCATGCTATCAAATGAAACTTGTGGCTCTGTGATCCACAAGCCTTCGGGGACACCGTGGCTCTTTAGGTGTGGCCAGTTGGTTCCCTTTCAGGATAGGTCTAGCTGTCCAGACTAGCACCTTTCTCGCTCTTAAAAAGGTCATTTATTGCCGGGCCGTGGTGGCACCCACCTTTAATCCCAGCACTCGGGAGGCAGGGCCAGCCTGGGATACAGAGCGAGATCCAGGACAGGCACTAAAACTACACAGAGAAACCCTGTCTTAAAAAACAACAACAACAAAAGTCATTGATTTATTGAGACACATGTCTTCCCACTGCTGAGATTGTAGGCCTGCACCCCATACCCAGTTTATGGGGTGCTGGGGGAGCAACCCCAAAATTTTATGCATAATAGGCAGGCACTCTGTCAACTTCACTTAACTGACTGAGCTACAGTCCCAGCCCTTACACCCATCTTTTTATGTGGGGGCTGTTCCCTGCCCCCCTTTTTTGGATACAGGATCTTACTGTGTAGCTCTTAGCTGGCCTGGGACTTACTATGTAGAGTAGGCTGGTGTTGAACTTACAGAGATCCCTTTGCTTCTGCCTCCTGAAGCCTGGGATTAAGTGTGTGTCACCATGTCTGGCTTTTTAAAATTAAGAAAAAAAATTTGTGGTTTGTGTAAGTACAATGTGTTTGTGTGGGTGAGTATGTCACAGTGTAGTGTGGAGGTCAGGGGACAACTTTGTGGAGAAGGTCTCTCCTTATGCCTTTATGTGGGTTTCAGGGATGAAGCTCAGGCTACCAGGCTTACAGAGCAAAGCACCCTTACCTTGTGAACCATTTTTTTAATAATTAAAAAAGTTATTTCAAGATGTGTGTGTGTGTGTGTGTGTGTGTGGTTTTTGAGATAGGCTTTCTTTGTGTAACAGCCTTAACTGCCCTAAAACTTGCTTTGTAGACCAAGCTGGACTCAAACTCACAGAGAACCACCTGCCTCTGCCTCCAGAGTGTTGGGATCAGCCAGTTTCAAGATTTGTAGTTATGTGGGTTTTTTTGTGGATATGAGTGCAGGTGCCCAAGGAGACGGGCAGGGGCAGCAGTGAGCTGCTTTCCCCCCCCCCCCCCCCCCCCCAGCTAGGAATTGTACTCTGTCCTCTGTGGAAAGCAGTCGGTGCTGTTCTTCCAGTCCTTTTCTGTTTGTTTTTTGTTTATTTTGTTTTTTGAAACAGAGTTTCTCTGTGTAGCGCTTGCTGTCCTCGAACTCGCTTTGTAGACCAGGCTGGCTTTGAACTCACAGAGATTTGCCTGCCTCTGCCTGGAATTAAAGTGCTGGGATTAAAGGAGTGCACTACCCAGCACAGCTCATTTTTTCTTTCTTTCTTTCTTTCTTTCTTTCTTTCTTTCTTTCTTTCTTTCTTTCTTTTCTTTCTTTCTTTTTCTTTCTTTCTTTCTTTTTTTTTTTTTGTTCACTTTGTGTCTTTGTGTGTGAGCTTGCCCAGGGAGGCCAGAGTTGTCAGAACTCTTGAGTGGGAGTTACAGGCCTTGTATGCCAACAGAAGTGTTGTTGGGAACCGAACTTGGGTCCTCTGTAAGAGCAGAAAACGCTCTTTCTTAACGCTGAGCCGTCTCTCCAACCCCCTCACTCACCATCTTCTTCCATTTCCTCCTACATGCTACTTTTAGAATTGCCCTCCCCAACGCCCTCACATTCTCCACCTGGAAAGATGTTCTGTGACGTTCGCCTCACGTCACAGCCCCGCCCTGCGAACTTCCACGGAGCAGAGCAGGGTTCACAGCTCTTGGTGCTGCGAGCCACCCCCTCTAGCGCAAGCTAAAAGTATAGGTGCGGACTCTGAGCAGAGATGGGTGACTGGAAGGGCTACATTAGTGCGGTGCTGCGGGACCAGCGCATCGACGACGTGGCCATCGTGGGCCACTCGGACAACCGCTGTGTGTGGGCATCACGGCCCGGGGGTCTGCTGGCGGCCATCTCCCCGCAGGAGGTGGGTGTGCTCACTGGGCCAGACCGGCACACCTTTCTGCAAACCGGTCTGAGCGTGGCTGGCCGCCGCTGCTGCGTTATACGTGACTACTTGCTGGCCGAGGGCGAAGGCGTACTGGATGCACGCACCAAGGGGCTGGATGGGCGAGCAATTTGCGTGGGCCACACGCCGCGGGCACTCCTGGTGCTCATGGGCAGACGAGGCGTGCATGGAGGCATCCTTAACAAGACAGTGCACGACCTGATTGGTGGGCTGCGGGCACAGTGCTCCTAGTGGAACAACCAGGCTTCCCACGGTGGTAGGGGGACCAGAATAAACTGTGAATGGAGCGCTGTGGGCTTATCCTCTTTGTGCTTGTTCGAGGAGTTCCGAACAAGGACACTAGTCTCTGGGGAGATTCTTGGAGAACAAGATTAATCCTGGTGGGCTTCCAGGCCTCCTGTGACCTGCTCACTCCTCTTGTGGTAGATGCCTTGTGGAGGCCTTTGGTCTGAGTGCTCTGGTACTTTCCCAGGGCCCTAGGCTCGCCATAGCTGAGAAAGTACACTCGGGTAGCAGACTCTCCAGTTTTACCTCAGGCTTTAGCATTTTCTACACATGTAGGCATAAAAGTGAACTACCTCATTTCACTCACCTTCCTCCCCAGCACACATCAGCCAAGGTCTGTGGGGTTTCAGGATGGAGGTGAGTGGCCCTCAGTATGTAGGAGATTTGCTCCAGGATACCTGTGGCTACTTAGTCTCTTGTATAAAATGACAGTGTTTGCAAAGAATCTACCTGCAGCCCCTGGTGACTTACATACCTAATACAGTGTGTAAAAGCCATGTAAATAATTACTATGTGGTATGGGTAAGGAATGCTGACTTTTTTAAAGTGCCATGTACGATCAGTTACAGATGGAACTTTAAAACGTTTTCTATCAACAGTTGGCGGAACTGGCAGAGGGAAGCCACATGTGTTCAGAGGGCCAGCTTTATTTCTGCCCCTCTGCTCGGTGCAAGTTTTGTGAGCAGGTGACAGGAAAAGGTTGACAGCTCCCAGAAAAGTCTGAGAGCCCCAGGTGTCTGCATCCCCATCACACACAGAGACCTCCAAGGTGGGTCCACAGAAGGGACATGTGAATTGCCATCGCAAGTGGGTCTAACTCTCCAGTCTTCCTTTCCCTTTGACACCCAAAGCCCCCATAGAAATCCTTAGACTACAGGGAAGAAATGTGGCAGCCTCTCCCATTGACCCTCCCTCTGCAAGCCTCAGCTCTGGGGTGCTGTGTGGAGGAGGCAGAACTGCAAAGCTCTGGTCTGTTTAAGGGATACCTGGCTTATTCCCCAAAGGCACAGGACAGAGGTGGGAGGGAGGATCTGTTCTCTGCCCTCTGTGACCAGGGCAAGGCGTCTCTTGCCCACAGTTACCATCCTGCCCTGTTTTCCAGTGGACCCAACAAGCCTCCACTGGTCATTCATTCTGGAGCACTAATCTTCAGGAGAATGAATATGGGGTTGAGATGGATGGGTTTACAGGACAAGGGATACTAGGATGTGGAGGTGCAGATTCACCTCTGGGGTGGCTCCAGGCTCTAGGAGAGACCTGTGGGAGCTTTACCTATGGATTAGGCTCATGCAGGCAGGGGCCAGGCAGACTCTAAGCATGTGGGTTGAAGGCTGTGTTAGTCCAGTGAGCGTTTGTGGGAAGATGATTTAGCTGATTCCCGTCTTGTTCTTCTCTGCTTATAGATGCAAAACAAAAGTATGCCCAAATAATGAGAGCTTAATCCCTTTCTAGTTTTCATCAAGAAGGGCTGGGGATGGGGTTGGAGATTTAGCTCAGTGGTAGAGCGCTTAAGGCCCTGGGTTTGGTCCTCAGCTCTGAAAAAAGAAAAGAAAAAACCAAAAAAAAAACAACCAAACAAGGCTGGGAAACAGATCTAGCAGGGGCTGAAACGGATGGTGTGGTAGTGGGTGAGGATTGGTGAGGATAAGGGGTGGGGAAGAGATCTAGGATGGTGGTGAGGTGAGCGGTGGTGAGGGTGAGGACGGTGGTGAGGGTGAGGACGGTGAGGGTGAGGACGGTGGGGTGAGGTGATGGTGGTGAGGGTGAGGATGGTGGTGAGGGTGAGGATGGTGGTGAGGGTGAGGATGGTGGTGAGGGTGAGGACGGTGGTGAGGGTGAGGACGGTGGTGAGGGTGAGGACGGTGGTGAGGGTGAGGATGGTGAAAGGGTGAGGAATGGTGTGAGGTGAGGAACGGTGAAAGGGTGAGGATGGTGAGGGTGAGGATGGTGGTGAGGGTGAGGACGGTGAGGGTGAGGACGGTGAGGGTGAGGATGGTGGTGAGGGTGAGGACGGTGAGGGTGAGGACGGTGAGGGTGAGGATGGTGGTGAGGGTGAGGATGGTGGTGAGGGTGAGGATGGTGGTGAGGGTGAGGATGGGTGGTGAGGGTGAGGACGGTGGTGAGGGTGAGGATGGTGGTGAGGGTGAGGACGGTGAGTGAGGGGGGTGAGGATGTGGTGAGGGTGAGGACGGTGTGAGGGTGAGGTGGTGAGGATGAGGGTGAGAGGACTGAGGGTGAGGACGTGGTGAGGGTGAGATGGTGGTGAGGGTGGGGGTGGTGAGGTGAGGACGGTGTGAGGGTGAGGTGGGTGAGGGTGAGGATGGTGGTGAGGGTGAGGACGGTGGTGAGGGTGAGGACGGTGAGGGTGAGGACGGTGGTGAGGGTGAGGACGGTGAGGGTGAGGACGGTGGTGAGGGTGAGGACGGTGAGGGTGAGGACGGTGGTGAGGGTGAGGACGGTGGTGAGGGTGAGGACGGTGGTGAGGGTGAGGACGGTGGTGAGGATGGTGGTGAGGGTGAGGACGGTGGTGAGGGTGAGGACGGTGGTGAGGGTGAGGACGGTGGCATGGGGAAGAACATGGCAGAGAGCGGGTAGAATTCAGTCAGTGACTCAGACATTCACATCTGAGCACAAGCAAACAACTACAGAGTCATTGATCCAGGGCCACCTTTACTCTAGCAGTCTTGTGTATACAAGGACACAAGCTCAGGTCTTGTATCGCCAAACAACCAAACTCATGACCAGATAGCCTGTACCTTGTGCACAACCTCCTGTGTGCATATATACACACACTTTGTATGTAGGTTTGTCTGTACAGGTGCATGGGTTGACACACAATGTACACATGTGGACTATACCTATACTGACGGTCACACAGACTCACCATCTAACACATGTATTTGTGCACACTGCCTCTTAATTACAAAAGCCCACATCACTATGGCCCTACATATGGACAGGGACCCAAGGGTGGCACAGAATCATGAACCTCAACTGATGTCCCTCTACAAACATGCACACACACTCCTCTGCCCTTCTACTTTGGGCTCCATAAAAACACTGTTCCCTGCTGGGCCTGCAGCCTAAAGACGGGTGGCATTGTGGTGAGCAGGCAGAGCAAGGCGAGGAGAGGGCGTGGCAGGGGGAAGCTCCTCCAGGAAGACTCTAGGGGGAAGTTGGGGTGAACGGGGCTCAGGCCTGGCATAGCACAAGGTGGCTCGTGTGATAAGGCCATCCAGGGGCTGCAAAGAGTGCATCCATCGGGGCAGGAAGTCCCATGTCTGCAGCCACTTGGGTAGGTGCCCAGGACTTCGGCTCTGCAGGACATTCACAAGCACCACAAAGGCCAGCAGGGCCCCAAAGGGTGTGCCCACACCGACCATAGCCTGCCAGCCTGCCATGGAAATGCCAAACACCAGGGAAGGCAAAAGCAGGAAGCACACGAGGAGGTAAAGGACGGCGAACCAGCGGTACTTGGCGGTGCGTTTGCCCAGTGCCTTGGCCATGCGGATGGGCAGGCGTGTGCAGGGCAGTGGGTACCACAGCAAGATGCCCGAGATGTTGAAGAAGAAGTGGCAGAGGGCAATCTGCAGAGGAGAATGCAGAGGGGCTGAAGTGAGGATGCACTCCCAAGTGAAGGGCTATAACAGAAAAACCTCTTCAGGACAATGTGACTCCAGATCACTCCAGACTGACTATTAAAAAATACTGTGTTGCTGGACTACTCAGTAAAGGACAATGGCCCTGAATGCTCCACCTGTGGCTTACTGACCACTCTCTCATGAGTTCCTCAGCTACAGCCCAGCAGCAAAGATCTATGTGGACCAGGCTTGAGCCTTTGGCGGTTTTCCTGCCAAGTGCTGGGGATTCCAGGCATCGACTACCATGCCTGACTTCAGCAGCCATTAAAAAAGTCTCTGGCTTGCCTGTTCTGGGCTTTTAATTGGTTAGCATCTTGTCAGCTATTCTGCTTCTAGACCAACCCCCCTTTGGCATCTGCTCACCACCCCCAATTCCATTCATTCTTGATCACCCCCCCCCCCCCCCGCCTGGGTCAGGCCTCTCTGAAAGCACATTGCCTGTCACAGTGTGACCCTGACTTGCTGCTGTTTACTGATAGAGCACAGCATTGGATCACCATTAGACACCAAGGTCTGGAGAGTGGAATTAAGTCTATTCTGTCCAGAGTGCCTTCCAATGGGAGGAGTGGGGGACCTTAGCAGGCGATGGACATTGGTTATATGCTGCCACATCCTTCATTGGGCCTAGACCCCAGCCTTCTACTACAGACAGCCCATTCTTCTCCAAGTACCTGAAAGGAGCTTGATAGCTTCTCCTTGGGGCTGGCCAGTGCTGCCAGGATGGCTGTTGTGGTGGTGCCAATGTTGGAGCCCAGTGTGAGAGGGTAGGCACGCTCAATGCTGATCACACCCAGGCCTGGTGGGCAGAGGGTATGTCGTTCTTTTCTAGCTCCTTCCTGAGCACACACGTACAACCTCCCCCAGCCCACTGCTGCCCATTGCTGGACGCGGGCACTCACCAATGAGTGGGGTGATGGCTGAGGTGAACACAGAACTGCTCTGGACCACGAAGGTCATGCTGGCACCAACGACCATGGCAAAGTAGCCTGTGACCCAGGTGAAGGGGGTTGGAAAGTCTGAAAAGAACCCAAATTCACAGTAAGCCATGTCAATGAGAGGCCTTGGGAGAGCAGGCACTTGCTCTTTGAGGAGGTCCTTGGGTAGTAGTTGCCCCGTGAGAATCTAGCTGGTCCCCTGCTTGCCCTTAACAGCTTTCACTTGCCCGGCTTGCTCTTGTGATCAAAACACTTTCTTACTCGGTCTGTTGTGCTCTGCTGTGCCTTTACCCTGGGTTCTGCCTATGATACTCTAGTATCTAAATCCAGGGGATCCGGTCAAGGACACCATGGACACCAACATCTAAGTGTGCTCCTACAACATCGTCAAGCATCTGCCTAGGGCCAGTACCCATGCTGCAGCATGCTTTGTCTTGTCACATCTAGATGATTTATCACACCGGACAGAAGGAAAGGCCGTGACTGCCGAAATGGCCGAGGGAAGAAGGCTCTTGTCGCTGAGCCTCCCAACCTGAGTTCAGTTCTGGGATATACATGGTAGAAGGAGAGACAACTCATGCAAGTTGTCATCAGACCTTCCCATGTGCCCCAGTGTGCGCATGTGCACACACCCAAACACACAGAATAAAGTGATTGTTACATGTATAAAACAATCATAGGTGGATCTCTATGAGTTCGAGGCCAGCCTGCTCTACATAGTGAGTTCCATACCAGCTGGGGCTGCATTGTGAGACTCTGTCTCAAAACAACAAAACAAGCAAACAAAAACATTGTAAAATTGTAAATATTTGTTATGCTTATTCAAGAAAAAATGACAAAATTCTGCTTCAAGACAGATGCAATTGTTTTTTTGAGATGTTTTTGATTCGTGACTGACTGAATCTGCAGATCAGGATCCCACAGAGGGAGGGTGTCAACTGTATCCACTCCCCCTGCCCCCAGGAGTCACCTCCTTGCTAGAAAGCCCTTCCTGACCTCCCTTGCTTTTCCTACTCCTAAGACTCATGGGCCTCCCTAACCCCCACTTCTGTCATGTGGGCTTCCCTTATCCCCACATCTGTCATGTGGGACTCCCCAGTGCCAGTATAATAACTCAAAAGCCCAAAATGTAGTTTAAGATGAAAATTAAATGATGCCATCCCTCTGCCCCAAGTCCTGCAGATGCACCCATCAGTAAAGCAGTGGCTCTGAGCAGGGTCCAGAGGCCCCTAGAGCTGCTGTGTCTGTCAGTTCTAGACTTGGTCTGCTCCTCTCAAGGTGCTGCCAGCCACCCCTCTCTGTCCCAAACCTGCTGCGATTGCTGCTGTCTCCAGGCTTTGAACTTGCTGGCCCTCTCACCCAGAATGCCTTTCATCTACATAGGTTTCTCTTATTATCAGTGTTGGTGATAGACCCCTGAGCCTCAAGTTTGCTGGGCAAATGCTTCACCACTGAGCAACATTACTATCCATCTACTGCTTGTTTTATGTGGAGGGCTTTTTGTGGGAGGGAGCAGTGAGAAAGTCTCACTCTGTACCTCGTCCAGGTTTTCCTCAATTATGTGGAGGGCTTTTTGTGGGAGGGAGCAGTGAAAAAGTCTCACTCTGTACCTAGTCCAGGTTTTTCTCAAGCTCCCATTAATCCCCCTGCCTCAGCCTTCGAAGTACAGGGTTTATAGTTATGAGCTTTCATTGCATTCATTTTGTTTCCCTGTGTGTGGAAGCCAGAGCTCGATTTGGGGTGTCTTTATCTCTGTCTTATTTTTTGAGACAAGGTCTCCCGATAGTGCTTATCAAGTGCGTGGCTGGCTGGCTGGCCATACAGGGATCCCCTGTCTCTACCTCACAGCACTGATAGTACAGGCATGCACCCCACCTCTGGCTTTTTCTGTGGGTTGTGGAGATACAACTCTGGTTCTCAGGCTTGTAGAACAAACACAGAACCACGCAGTTCTCCAGCCCTCCTCTAAGTTTATTTTGATAGAGCTTGGTGATGCATGGTTTTAATCCCAGCACTCTGGAGTCAGAGACAAGCGAATTTCTGAGTTCAAGGCCAGCCTGGTATACATAGCGAGTTCCAGGCTAGCTAAGAGTACATAATGAGACATCCCCTAAAAAAGTTGCTGGGTAGTGGTGGCTCATACCTCTAATCCCAGTACTTGGGAGGCAGAGGCCAGCAGATCTCTGTGAATTCAAATCCAGCCTGATGTACTGAGTTCAAGATAGCCAGGGCTACACAAAGAAACCTTGTCTCTGTAGAGCCTAAGCTAGTCTCAAAATCCTTCTGCCTATATTTCTGGGATGACAAGCAGGTGCCACCACATCTGGCCCCTTTGTCCGAATTTGACTCCTTATTCAGGTCTCTGCTGGCTCAGGTGCCTCCTCCTCAGAGAGACCTCTGACCACCCGTAGGAACACTCTCTTCTGTATTCTGTCCTGTTGCTGTTTTTCTGTCCCCCTGGCAGTCACCTTGCCCTATCTTCAAATGTATTCCTTCCTTCCTCATCTACTGGGACTAAACTAAGGGGCTCCCTGAGGAAGGCTCAGACAGACACAGGTCTGGTTGGGGACTGATATGATGGGCCCACCCAGGTTGCATGAGGACGTGGTAGGCCTATAGGGATAATAGTTACTTACTCTACACCATTGTCACCATTTGGGACACAGCCCAGCATGGTCCAGTTGCCTTGTTCTATGGTTCTATGAGTTGCCTATGTTGTGGATCACAATTCTGAGATCCAGGGACCAGGATTCATCTCTGTTTGCCTTACTTCTGTACCCCGTGGCACACAGAAAGGGCTTAATGTCCACTTGTCAGTTAAACAGAGGCTTTTAGCTAGACTTGGTCATGCACAGCTGTAATCCCAGCACTTGAGATGTCAAAGCAAGAACATCATAAGTCCTTAGACAGCCTAGGTCACATGGTAAGGTCTAGGGCATCATGGGCTACATGAGACCATGTCTTTACAAAAAATCTAGAACAGCTGGGCAGCGGTGGTGCACACCTTTAATCCCAACACTTGGGAGGCAGAGCCAGGAGGATGTCGGAGTTTGAGGCCAGCCTGGTCTACAGAGCGAGTTCCAAGGCAGGCACCAAAACTACACAGAGAAACCCTGTCTCAAAAAAACAAAACAAAACAAAAATCCAGAACAAACAAAACAGTGGCATCTAAGGATGCCTCTCTGCTAGAAACAGCCCCAGTTTCTGGCTGTCAGCATCCCAGGAGCCTCCAAGATGACCTTGTCCCACCCCTTCTGGATTCACCTCGGGGAAACTGAGGCTCAAAGACAATAGGGGTGGATTTAACAATACCTGAAAGACCTCATCTGGGCCCCACCCTGGTCAACAGCCTTCCCCCAGCTCACCCGTATTGATGACCTTCTGGATGACATTGGCCACTTGGCCCTTGAGCAGAGAGTTGAGCATCTTGACAAGGAGAATAAGACAACTGCACAGGACCACCAGGGAGCCAGCCAGCAGAATGAGCCCCACGGCCAAGTCAGGCAGCCCCGTGTCCACAAAGATATGGTTGCCTAAAAGGGTGGCATCAGACTGTTCAGTGTTCACCACTACACCCCATTTCCCACCTTTCCACCCCACCAGGCTTCGAGCTTGACTCCACATCAAGTTCCTTGAGCCTCTGCAGCAGTGACTAAGCCCAGAAGTCAGCTTCTTTCCTAGAACTGGACACAGTAGATAGCCGGTAAATACTTACATTTCTCCATGGTGGTATTTGCAAGGCTGATGTTGGCCTCTGTCCTGGACATAGAAGCGGGAGCCTAAATTCAGAATAAAGTGACTTAGAGAATCTTGAAAGCACAGCCTGGGTGGAGCTAAGAGGGAGGCTTGGGAGCAATGGGGGCACTGGAAATGCGCTTGGGCTCTGAGATCAGGAGCATGCTGCATGCCTGCTCTGAGCTAATCTCCGGAGAAAAGATGATGTTGAAATCCTCACCACTCTGGAATGTGGTAAGAATGTGGCCTTGTATATATTCTACCCCATCACTTCCCTGACCTGGCAATCCATGGGACCAGTGGGGACCCCCAATCACCAGAGTAGTAGTAGCTCCTTGTCTTGGCTCACCCACCTCTCAGTGGCATGTATCCCCATCTGTTCTTACCAGTTCCTCAGTACCTGCCCCATGATCCCCCTAAAGCTCACTTAGCCCAAGCTCCATTCTGCCTTGACTCAATTCCTTGCCCTTGGGGGGATCCAAGTGGAAGGAGAGTAGGTGACAGCAGTGTCTACCCCCCACCATTTCTTCTTTCTGGACCTACTGTGAGTAAAGTGTGGGTCAAACCCCCAGATTGAGGGGGTCAGAGGTCAGGCAGGTGACATGACTTATGAGCCAAGTTGCATGCACAGATGGCGGATCTGTAGAGACAGCAGCTATTTTAGCTCCAGGCCCTTCACCAACCAGGGATACATCCTAGCATGGCCTAGCTGCCTAGTTCTATAGGAGAAACCACAATTCTGGGGGTTTAGGTAAAATTCTCCAATCCCTGTGCATGTATCTATACTCTGAGAATTTTGTTTTCAGTCCTATGGATTGATCTTTGACACCTATGAATATTATGCAAAAATCCACCACTGAGCTACATCCCAAGTGCTCATTACATTTTTCATTTTGAGACGGGGGTCTCACTAAATTGTCCAGGTAAGCCTTGGACTTGCCATCCTCCTGCCTCAGCCTCCCAAGTACTTGGAATTCACAGGTCTGTGTCTCTAGGCCTAAAGAGACACATTTTCAAGTTCTAGGTACTTGGTTTCCAGGTCAGCAGAAACATTCCTTCAGTCTGTAGATTATCAGTCTGTAGCTTCATTGGATCAGGAGTTGTTGAAAAGGGAACCCAGATTCCTGACTCTTTGGGTTGGTGCCCTAGAACCATGCTGTCTTGACAGAAGGAAGCAGAGTGGGCGTGGCTGTGGAGAAGCTGAGGGTGGGGTTCAGGCGGGGTGCTGACCGTGTGTTGTCTTTAGGTTCTGTCCTCAGCCATGTGTCATTTAGAGGATGTATGTCAGGCTGGGGCTCGGGCCAGTGGTACAGCCCCTTGTCTGCATGAGCAGCACCCCAAACAAGGAAGCAAAACCCGTAGTGTGATGCTGATAGTGTCTGTTTCAGGAAGCTGGTTTTTGTTTGTTTGTTTTTTGTTTTTAGAGACAGGGTTTCTCTGTATAGTTTTGCGCCTTTCCTGGATTAAAGGCATGCGCCACCACCGCCTGGCCAGGCAGCTGGTTTTAACATCAGGATGTGCTTCCTTGAACAGGGCAATGTGCTCAGCTGTTATTCTCAGGTCACTAAATCTAAGCCTGGGGTGCCATCAAGCCCGGGGGCCTGGACTCTAGGCAAGAAAGTAGGATAGAATCATCTGATAGGACAGAAATCCAGATGGACACTTGGGAAGCTGAGGCAGGGGGATTTCCGTGAATTTAAGGCCAGCCTGTACCAGGGTGAAAATTGTCTCAAGAATAAAACAAAATAACAAGAAACAAAAACTCTCGCAGAAGACTCGGTTCAATTCTCAGCACCCACATGGCAGCTCACGACTGTCTGTA
The DNA here is from genome assembly GCF_903995425.1 of Onychomys torridus. Lineage (NCBI taxonomy): Eukaryota > Metazoa > Chordata > Mammalia > Rodentia > Cricetidae > Onychomys > Onychomys torridus. Next base: position 128,316,336 of record NC_050447.1, on the reverse strand, counting down.
ACTCCAAGATCTGACACCTCACACAAACATACATGCAGGCAAAACACCAATGCAGATAAAATAAAAATAAATAAAATTTAAAAAAGAAAAGAAACAAAACCAGGCTAATGAAGTGAGGATGACTTTTGATCTGTAGAGAATGGGGTTTAGTTGAGAGAGCCAGGTGTTTGCTGAGTTCAAATCTCACTTTTTATACCGTATGTATCTGGGGCTAGTCAAGCCACCTCTGATCCTGTTTACAGCTGGATCATAGGCAGCTGGAGAGATGGCTCAATGGTTATGACACACAAGGTGCTCTTCCAGAGGTCACAGGTTCAATTCCTGGCACTCAAATAGCTGCTCACAACTGTCTGTGACTCCAGTTCCAGGGGATCTGGCACCTCACACAGACACACATGCAGGCAAAACACCAATGGACATAAAAATAAATAAATATTTGGGAAAAATAAATTGGAATAATAAAAACATAAAGGTCAAAGAAGAAAATATGCATCAACTCCTCACCTCAGGGTCTGTCTTACCATAGCCTCCAGATAAAGGAGAGATCATCTCCCTGTCTCACTGGGCATCCCACATGGTACATAACTAACCTCCTAGGTCATGAGCAGAGTCCTGTAGACATGCCTGTGGATACTGGCACTTTGTGGGAGGAATTTGGTGGACCTTCTGGGAGGTTCCCAGCCGGAAGCTCTAGGAAGCAGCTGACCTCCTCAGATACATGTGTGCCTCCCTGGCTTTTTCTGAGCTGCATCCTGGGGCCTCCTAGGGAGGGGATTTGTGGGTCATATAGAGGCCAGAGGAGGATGAGGAGCCTGGCATAGTTCCCACCTTAGGGTAGACTGAGTCAGGGGCAGGACAAGGCTGAGGGCTGAGATATCTGGAGTGTTATTTGTATGTTTGGTGCTGGGGACTGAACCTTGAACCCAGACCTCACACATGCTAATCACATGCTTCCATTACTGAGCTGCACTCTCCACTCTCCTATGGGGGTCTGGAACCTTGACTTGCCTGGGATTGTGTGGCCTTAACTGGGCCAGAAGGGAAGCCAGGGACTGTGAAGAGGGGAATGTAGAGACAGCAAGAGTGACAGAGAGGGCCCACTGTAAAGCATGGCAGGAAGGAACGGAGGGAGAGAACACCCCCTGAGGAGATCTTCAGGGCAAAGGATAGGGTGGGAACCATGGCCTAGTTAGTAGAGCTCAGAGGCCCAGATCTGGCCGTGTTCCCAAGGCGTCCATCCTCTCTGGGGTGGAGTGAAGGGATAGAAAGGGACTGGGGAAATGTTAAAGGAAAACAACAAATGTGTGTTCCGTAGTCCTGGGCTCACATGGTAGCCATTCTCAACTGTGTGGCGTGGAGCCACACACTTAAGCTATCTGGGCTTCAGTCGTCTCCACAGCATGAAGTCTATGCTGCCTTCTCCTCCCCACAGGCTAGTTGGAAGGGAAGCATCTTGGAAGAGAGAGTTGGTATTCACAAGTCTGCAGGGACACCCTAGATTGAGACACTTCTGGGAACTGAAGGGCCTGATTAAGTTCCGGAGGACTGCGGTACTTCTAGAGTCCTTCCTCAGGAGAGAAAGAACCACACAGGATGTGGGCTTGACAATAGCTTCCCCTCTGGGGGTATGGTAGCTGTAGGGCCTTTGTTCTTCTGGAAACAGAAACACTCTGGGCCAGCAGCACCATCTGGTGGCTGATTCTCAGAACAGCTCAGTCTATCAGCCCTGAAGGGGTCCAGCGTGGTCTGGTGGCATCATGGGCAGAAAGCAAAATAGATACAGATGGGGGGTGCTTTAGACCAGCATCCGGGAGATGCTCTGAATGAGGAGTGAGGATTCCCTCCGGATGGAGACCTTCCTCCGTTATAGGAACCAATAACACAGGAAGCCTGTGTGCCTCTCTGAGTGAGGCTGATTCCCATCTGCAGAATGGGGGTGTATAACAGGGTCCCCAGTCGCCAGTCCTCCAAAGATGCTGTTTAAATCAGGCAGGTACAGTTGTCAGTTCACAAATGTGACTCACAGGAAGGGAATTTCAAGGACAATGCCAGGTCACTGACCATCCAGAAATCTCAAACACCAAAATGGCCAGTCCTTTCCCTGTCAGGAAAGCTCCCATCCTGTCCTGGGTGGCATGGGTCCCCGGAGACTGGCTTGACCAATGCTCAGTCCCAGTATGGTAAAGGCTGGAGGCCATGAATAATAATAATAAAAAAATCAGAAACTTTGCGGCCAAGGTCGAGGAGGTTAGTGAAAGAAGAGTCGCCAAAGCACGGCCCAGAGCCCAGGACGCAGCTGTGCGGGTCACATTCCTGCAGGGGACGGGCCCAGAGGGAGGCAGAGAGCAGGGGGCTCAAATCTGACTTTATATTCCAAGCCAAGAAATACAACCTGCTCTTACAGAAAGGTTTCCTGCTAGCGTAGGGCCTGAAACGGTGCTCTGGCAAGTGGCGGCTGGAACAGCAAAGCGCCGGAAGACAGGCCTGGCTGAGGGAACAAGGCAATTACTTCACATGCCAGGCTTCTGTTTTCATTGTGTAAAACCATCCACCTGGCGGGTCTTGCCCAGGACTAGGGTAGGTGAGGAGGTTCAGGGCACAGGTAGAGACTTGCCTGCAGACATCAGGCCGGAAATCTCTCCATGGCTTTTTTTTTTTTAGATCAGTATGTGATTTGTCTTCTCCTACCCACAGCGTGCATTCTGAGGCTGCAATGACTCACAGAGCTTTCCTGAAAGTGCCAGGGAGCTCATGAGAAGGTGGCTGACGTGTTAGGCAGGTCACAATGCCAGCATCAAAGCGGTCCACGTGGGCTTTTTGTTTTCAAGATGCCTTGAACTCCCAGAAGAGCATGGCTGGTGCCGTGTGCCACTTGGAGTGGAAGGGAACATCACGGGGTGAGGTGATGGAGTGTTTTCTATGGGTGCTGGTATAGGAACAGCCGTCAGTGAGAGGAGGGGAGGTGGGGGATGGGCTCGTGCCTCTGCTGTGCACTTTGGATTTCCCTGTAGCTTTTTTAAGTGGAGTTATTTCTCGTATGTAATAATTAAGGAGAAGCAAATTTGGAAGATTACAGTTTGGATGAAGCATTTTCCCTTTTATGGCTGAGTAAGAAAGTATGCTAATTGCCTACTCCTTTGTTCCTAATCGCCTTGCTATTATGCCTTGTACCATAATGGCTGCTTCATGAATGTCCAACCAATCCAAGCAGTATTTCATTCTGGGCAGTAAAAGGAGCAGAGACAGTGCAGAAGGACAAGGGATGCATGGCTCCTGGTGAAAGAGTCCCCTGCCAGCATGAGTGACAGCCCCCCAGCGTGACAGCCCCCCAGCGTGACGGCCCCCCAGCGTGACGGCCACTGTCCTGCTCCTCAGCTGGAATTCTAGGGTCCAAGTTTCTCGGTATCCTTGCTGCACTTTTCCCGACCCTCTCTATGTTGCTCAAGCCCCAACCACGGCAGAGCTGAGTGACCAGCCCCGCGTCCCTGTGGCCTGGGCAGGTTTCTTAGCCTCTTTGAGCCTGTGTAGCTGTGAAACCAGAGAGCTGAGCTTAATCCATGGTCTCCAAACTTGAGCAAGGAACAAAGTTGAATGGCAAATTGGAGACTAGGCACCTGGGCCCATGCCCAGAGATGGTTTTCTGATTCAATTGGTCTAGGAAGGAAGGATGTATATATATATATATATATATATATATATATATATATATATATATATATATATATATATATGTGTGTGTGTGTGTGTGTGTGTGTGTGTGTGTGTGTGTGTGTGTGTGTGTATACATATATATATAAAATGCTATAATGCAGTGGATTTTCTTCTAGACTGTATTGTTTACACTTTTAATAGGTTCCCAGGTAGTACTGATGCTGTTAATCTGGGGAACAACCCCTCTCTGAAAACCACTGGGCCAAGCTGGGGTTAGTGGTGGCACACACCTTTAATCCTAGTACTCGGAAGGCAGAAACAGGAAGATCTCTGTGAGGTTGAGGCCAGCCTGGTCTACAGTGAGTTCCAGGACAGCCAGGGCTACATAGTGAAACCCTGTCTCGAAAACAAAACAAAACAAGAAAAGAAAAGAGAGAAAATAAGAAAAAAGAAAGGAAGGAAGAACAGAAGAGAAGAAGGAAAGAAAGAAGACCACTGGGCCAGATCAATTACATGCCAATGCCAATGTACAGATGGTATTTGCCTAAAGCAGTGTGTGCAGTTAGGAGGGGTTACCAATGTTTGCCCTGGGTATACTGACGGAAAATTCCATGTTATCTGCTCTTCCTGAGCTAAACGATTTCCGAGGTCTATGGCACAGACAGTCAATTGTCATCTTACCTAGGCTTGGCTCTGGAACTCACCTTTGGTGGGTCTGGGTGGCACCAAATCCGGATGAGGCTATGATTCCTCAGGGACTCATCCCCCACAGCAATGCTGGTGATGACAGACTTGTCCAGCTATGCGTAAGATGACACAGAGAGCTCAAGGTAGGACCACTTACTATCCTGCATCTGTCCAGCCCATGGCAGGTCCTGCCCTCACCTGGATGATGAGCTTTGTGAAGGGTTCTGTGATGACCTTGAGAAGGTCAGGAGCATCTTGGCCACCATGGATGTTGAAGGAGGCAACCACGAGCCTGGTGACGTGATGCAGGTAGCCCGTGGCAACCTCCAGGGGCAGCAGGACCAGAACAGACAGCCAGTTAAAGCAGTCATGCACTGTGGCACCTGCAAAAGCCCTGAGCAGGGACACCACATTGCAGGACAGCTGGACTCAGGGTATGCCCAAGCTGGGACCTGGCACCCAGTTCTGCCTTCTCCCCAACAAGCGTGAGCCCCCACCCCCCTTCCCCAGCTCACCGCCGGAAGTCAGTCCTGTCCCCTGCCTGCATTAGGGCCACGATGGTGTTGGTGACTGAGGTTCCAATGTTGGAGCCCATGATGATCGGAATGGCAGAGCTCACCTCCAACACTGGTAGAAGAGGGACCTCTCAAATGGTTGGGTTGTGGCCATAAGGCTCTGCCGTACAATAACTCCTACCAGGCCCGTGACTTGGGTCCTCGTCCCAGACAGCCTTTTCCAAGTATACTCGTGACTTCCTAGACTCAGCCTCACAGGTCCAAGTGTACATGAGCTGTGTATTTACACGTGTGTGAGCATATCCACATGTGACAAGATGAGCACACACTACACAGGGTGTACCTAGTCACTATTCAGGATGAACATGTGCATGGGAGTGCATTATAAGAACTCACACCTTGTACAATGCAGATTTTGTGCTTCTCTCTCTCTCTCTCTCTCTCTCTCTCTCTCTCTCTCTCTCTGTGTCTGTGTGTGTGTGTGTGTGTATACTAAAAAGTGGAGGCTAGAAGAACTCAGGCATCCTGCTTTACCACCCTCTACTGTTATACCACATGACAGCATCTCTTGCTAAACCTGGAGCTCGGTGGCAGCTGGAAGCTCCAGAAATTCTGCCTCTGCCCCCAGCGCTGGGGTATATGCAGCCATGCCAGCCTCTTGTGTGAGCTCTGGAAATTCAAAGCCAGGCCTTCACACCTGTAGCAAGCACTCTTACCCAGACTCCCTAGCCCCAGGTAAAGAAGACTGCTCTTGATGGTCTGGACAATGGGATAGAGGAGCCTCAATGTAAAGCAGAAGCTTCCTGGAGGAGGAAAGTTCACTTGTGGCCTACAGGATCTGTTTCTGATCACTTCCTAGCCTGCCCTTCCAAACTGCTCACTCTGTCAATGTCAGACTTGAACACCCAGCCACATGATCGTGAAGGTCAATCTTTGTGATAAATCACATGTGTGTGAGTATTTATTTATTTAGTTAGTTAGAAATCCAAGATAGGATTTCTCTGTGTAGCCCTAGCTATTCTGGAACTCACTGTAGACCAGGCTGGCCTGGAACTCACAGAGATCCACCTGGCTCTGCCTCCCGAGTGCTGGGATTAAAGGCGTGTGCCACCACTGCTTGTGATCATTTATTATTTTTTTTTAATTTTTGTTTTTTTTACAGACTTTCCTGAGTGACTACATGGCTGAATGGAGCTGTGTTCTCCCTTTCCACTCTCCCCAGTTCCTGGAACACCCTAGCTCAACTCTTAGCCTGCTTTCAAGGACATGCTGGAGCATGTCATCTGCCCCCCTCAACCTCCTATCCACACTCCTGCCCTCCTGCTGAAGCTCCAGTCCCCTGGCTCTATCCCTGCCATGTTGGGCCAACTCACAGCCAGAGGAGACCATGCTGACAATGATGGATGTTGAGGTGCTGGAGCTCTGAACCAGTACTGTCACCAGAATCCCCACTACCAGCCCTGCCACTGGGTTGGACAGGATGGCATTGTCCTTGAAGATATCACCAGCCACCTTCCCTGCAGAACACAAGCCAGCATCATCTGAGGTCCTTCTGAACCCCTCCCCTGACCTCCTCCACCTGGGCCCTACCTCCGGCTAGCTGGAAGGCGGAGCTGAGCACGTCCAGGGAGCAGACAAAGAGGTACAGGAAGCTCAACATCAGCGGTACCTTGAGGAGCTTTGTGCCAACCTGGCGCAGCTTCTGGGGCAGCCTGGGCTCTGGAGGTGGAGCAGGTATGAGGACAGTGGGGGACAGTGGGCAGGGTATGAGGGTAGTGACCACCATGCCCCTGCTGCCCCACAACCTGTCCCATCTGGCTTTTGTTCCTCTTCCTGGGCCAGCTTGGCAGGTAGTGGGTCATGACATTCCAGGACTTCTCCATAGGGACAGCTGTGCTCTGTGAGGGTCACCGGGCTCAGACTGGAGAACGCATAGGTGGATGTCCCTGGAATCCTGTGCAGGACTGAGGAAGGAGGCTGATTAGTAGTTCCTAAAGCTCTCAGGAGCCCAGGAGAGACAGGAAGAAGGATGGCTGCCTCACAAGGAAGTAGGCACCTGCGGGCCAGTAGGACTCCATGAGGGGATAGTACTTACCTTGTGGACTGGGAACGTAAGCAAAGGCTGCCCCGTGCACCATGTGTCTCCCACGGACTGGAAGTGGGGAGACAGCTGGTCCCCCCACTCTGTCTCCATAGGACATCATGCTGGGCACCCACGGTGAGTCCTAGGTGTCAAGCAGTTAGAACAAAGCTGACAATTGCTGTGTCTTGTACACCTACACCCACACGACATTCAACCTAGGGTGTGTGAGTCTATCCTCGGACACTAGACCTAGAGATGCACACTGAGGTGCTCGTCACAGATCCAAGCGTCATTTCATCCACTCAGCACCGTTTTGTAGCTGTTTGGTTTTGCAGTGCTGGAAATGGAACCTAGGGCCTCAGCATAGTAGGCAAGCACTCCAATGTTGAGCCACATCCCCAGTCCCAACAAGCATTTCTTGAATGTGTAGTATTTTCTAAGTTCTGAGTTAGCTGCTGGTACAGTGGTAACAGAAAACACGCACTAACTAAAAAAAGCCATTGCCCTTGGGATGTTGAAAATCTAGCAGGGAGACAGTTGCAGATGATGTAATCTCTCAGTGAATAGAAATGGCCACCAGGTGCTATGACAAATACAGGTACTGCTATGACTAGAGTGTCCCACAGCAGGGCAGGGGCTCAGGGTGGGGATGGAGTCGGGCCAAGCAGGCTGGGCTGGGATTGGGATGTCATAGAGAGCAGGAGGGAGAAACACATAGAGCTGGGTGATGGGCTGGTTCAAGGACGGGGGCCCTGGGCTTACCTTGAAGTTCTAAGTCTCAGCTCCTGCTCCGTGACTTGGGGAAGTCTAAGGAGGAACTGAGGCCCTCCTCTTTATACCCTCGGGTCAAGGGCAAAGTCCCTAGAACTTTAGCTGCCCTTCCTCTGGTCCCCCACTAAATTAACTTTACCCCCAAGATTCCTTCGAGTTAATTGCTAATCCTTAGCTCTGCTGGGGGAGTCTGTGGTCAGGCTGCCCTCTCTCACACCAGCATGAACTACAACCTAGCTGGGCACAGGCACGTCCCTACGCTGGACAGAGACCCTGTCACCACTCTGTCAGCTTGTTCATAGGGAATTGAAAGTGATTCTGTAGTTCCTGCCTCTTTCCTGCATTTATGGCCTGACAAGACTCCCCAGACTGTGATCCGAATATATGGTGACCTTCCATACATCTGGATGTCTGTGCAGCTCTGTGTGTCTTTAGGGGTATAGTTCAAAAGAGGGGGAGCCCCAGGAGAGACACCCAGTGAGGCTGCATATTTGAACCGTGGTGGATCTACAGGGCTTGATGATGGATCTAGGATGTGAGAGAATATGGAGTCCCTGGCCAGACCAAGAAGACGTTGCTCTGTGGTTTAGAATACTCCTTAAAATGCTGGTGTGGGATGCATCAAAAGACCATCTGAAGAGAGAGACCAGCTGAGATGCTGAGGAGAGGTCCAGGGGAAAGGTGATAAGGCTTAACTAAGGTGGGCTCGTGAGGGATAGAGGGCAGGATACATTCCAGAGGGACAGTTGTGATCAGGGGAGTTATGAGGCACAGGAAGCAGTGTGGAAACTGTTGGGAAGCCTGCTTTCCCTCCACAGGAGCCACAGCCCCAGTCCAACAAGCATCTCTCTCTCTCTCTCTCTCTCTCTCTCTCTCTCTCTCTCTCTCTCTCTGTTCTGTTTTTTGTTTTCAAGACAGGGTTTCTCTGTGAGACAGTTCTGGCTGTTCTGGAACTCACTCTGTAGTCCAGGCTGCCCACAGAGATCTGCCCGCCTCTGCCTCCCAAGTGCTGGGATTAAAGGTGTGAGCCACCACCGCCCGGCTCCAACAAGCATTTCTTGAATATGGAGTATTTCCTAAGTTCTGAGTTAGATGCTGGGGTATAGTGGTAACTGAAAACATGCATTGCCACGGCCCTAGTCAGCAGGGAGACAACCAAACATGATGTAATCCCTCAGTGGACAGAAATGACCACCAGCTGTAAGGACAAGTACACGTACCACTAGAGCAGCGGTCCCAACCTTCCTGGTACTGCAATCCTTTAATACAGTCCCACATATTATGGTGACCTTAAACCATAAAATTACTTCTTCTTTGCTACTTCATAGCTGTAATTTTGCTACTGTTATGAATTTTAATATAAATATCTGATATGCAGGATATCTGATATGAGATCCTTGTGAAAGGGTCCTTTACCTCCAAGGGGGTCATGACCCACAGGTTGAGAACCACTGTACTAGATTGGGGCCATCTCTGGCTGGTGGCCCTGGGTTCTATAAGAAAGCAGGCTGAGCAAGCCGTGAGGAGCAAGCCAGTAAGCAGCTCCCCTCCATAGCCTCTGCATCAGCTCCTGCCTCCAGGTTCCTGCCCTGCTTGAGTTTCTGTCCTGACTTCCTTCAGTGATGGACACGACAACGTGGAAATGTAAGCCCTATAAACAGTTTCCTCTATAAGTTGCTTTGGTTATGGTGTTTCATCACAGCGATAGGAACCCTAATTAAGGTACATCAGTACCAAGAAAGTGGGGTATTGCTATAACAGACCTGAAAATGTTTTGGGAAGGATTGTGGAAGGACTTTGGAACTTTGTGCAAGAAAAGCCATTGAGTGTTCAGTGCTTGACTGGGCTGTCCAGAAGGAGCTAGGAAGACAAGAGTGCTGAGGGCAGCCTGGCGGTGGTGGCGCACGCCTTTAATCCCAGCACTCGGGAGGCAGAGGCAGGCGGATCTCTGTGAGTTCAAGGCCAGCCTGGTCTACACAGTGAGATTCAGGACAGCCAGGGTTACACAACACAGTGAAACCCTGTCTCAAAAAAAAGAAAAAGAAAAAGAATGTTGAGAGCAGGGCAGAAGAAGGAAGCCTGGCTTGTAGGGTTTCAAAAGGAAGTTAGAGACTATATCAGGGCCATTTGTTGCTTTGAGTTAAGATTCTGGGGTTCTTGGGACTGGAGAGATGGCTCAGTGGTTAAGAGCACTGACTGCTCTTCTAGAGGTCCTGAGTTCAATTCCCAGCACCCACATGGTGGCTCACACCATCTGTAACGAGATCTGGTGCCCTCTTCTGGCCTGCAGTCATACATGCTGTATACATAATAAATAAATAAATCTTGAAAAGATTCTGGGGTTCTGGTTAGCTGGGGCTGAAGAATCAGCCGTGATTAACAAGATTCTGGGACTAGTAAAGTGAAACCTTTGCTTTGCTGGGACACTTGATGCTGGTCAGCTGGGGCTAAGAAATTAGCAGTGATTAAGACAGGACCAGCGTCATGCGGTGAAATCTTCTGGGAAGTGTCTCTGAGAGCACACAGAAGCTGTGTTCCAGAGGCAACCAAGACTGAACCTCACACTGACAGCCAAACTTGGTAGTGTAAGAGTCACCCAGGTGGTACTGGTTTTGAAGGTGTGAGGGTGTCGTGGAGAGCAGCTGAGGCACTGGGAGAGGCCATTAGTGAAGGTGCAGCTTCAGGGACAGCTGAAGCCCCAGGACTGAAAGGGTCGTGTCGAGAAGCTAAGGCTTGGCACCACGAGGAGACTCCGAAAGAGGCTATTGGTGAAAGTGCAGCCCAGGGTCAGCAGAAGACCCAGCATGCTGGAGATGCCAGCACCATAGGATGACACAGCATGGGAAGAACTGCAGCAGCAGTGGCGTGGAGCCAGTAGGAGCCTAGAAGACAGCTGTGTGTGCTGCAGAGGGCGGAGTCAGAGAGTGACCCGGGTCCTTTGGAGGAACCCAGAAGACCTGGAGTGGATCCCAGACATGGACACTGTGTTGTGTACACAGTTGGAGTTTGGTTTTGCTTTGCTTTGGTCGTGACTGTGCGCTGGTTCTTCCCTCTTGAAGTAGGGATGTATTTTATTTTTGATAGAACCCTACAGTTAAGAGACTAATTTTTTTTTTTTTTTTTTTAGAGATTTTAGGCTTAAAAAAGGACTAAATTAAGAAAACAACTGAATTTTAAAGACTGTTTGAATTTGTAAAGACTGTGGGACCTTTTAAGTATTGTTTGGTTTTTTTCCTAAACAGGGTTTCTCTGTGTAGTTTCAGTGCCTGTCCTGGAGCTTGCTCTATAGTCCAGGCTGGGCTCGAACTCACAGAGATCTGCCTGGCTCTGCCTCCTGAGTGCTAGGATTAAAGGTGTGTGCCACCACTGCCCGGCTTTTGGTTTTTTGTTTTTTGTTGTTTTTTTTTTTGAGATTCGGTCTCACTTTGTAGCTCAGGCTAGCCCCAAGCTTCAGCTTTCGAGTCATCTTCCTTTCTCAGGTTAGTTGGGGCCACAGGTGTGTGCCACTGTGCCACATCACATCTGTCATGGGGCCACAGGTGTGTGCCACTGTGCCACATCACATCTGTCATGGGGCCACAGGTGTGTGCCACTGTACCACATCACATCTGTCATGGGGCCACAGGTGTGTGCCACTGTGCCACATTACATCTGTCATGGGGCCACAGGTGTGTGCCACTGTGCCACATCACATCTGTCATGGGGCCACAGGTGTGTGCCACTGTGCCACATCACATCTGTCATGGGGCCACAGGTGTGTGCCACTGTACCACATTACATTCTGTCATGGGGCCACAGGTGTGTGCCACATCACATCTGTCATGGGGCCACAGGTGTGTGCCACTGTACCACATTACATTCTGTCATGGGGCCACAGGTGTGTGCCACTGTACCACATCATCACATCTGTCATGGGGCCACAGGTGTGTGCCACTGTACCACATCACATCTGTCATGGGGCCACAGGTGTGTGCCACTGTGCCACATCACATCTGTCATGGGGCCACAGGTGTGTGCCACTGTGCCACATCACATCTGTCATGGGGCCACAGGTGTGTGCCACTGTACCACATCACATCTGTCATGGGGCCACAGGTGTGTGCCACTGTGCCACATCACATCTGTCATGAACTCTGGTTTACTCAGTGAGGCTTTGGTGCTCAGAACCTGTTCAGCTTGGGAGGAGTGATTTCATAAAGGCTGGGGTCACACATAGGTAGGAATGAATCGCTGAATCAGACACAGTCAAATGTGTGGCTCAAAATCTCCTAATCCTCAGGCTCAGCCACATTAGGGATGTACTTGGAGGTTGTCTGGAGAGAGCATGGGTACCTGCACATCCTCTGAGAGCAGGGGCAGGGCTTGGTCCATTCCACCTAGTTCTCTGCCCTCCTGCCTGGAGCAGACTCTAGACAGAAGTTGCCACATCCAAAGCACTCCTGATGAGCTTGGGTTCTTTCCTTTTCAATAATTTGTTTGTTTGAGGTGGTTTTCTTTGTTTTGTGACAGGATTACTCTGTGTAGCCCTGGCTGTCCTGGAACTTGCTTTGTAGCCCAGGCTGGCCTCAAACTCAGAGATCCACCTGCCTCTGCCTCTGGAGTGCTGGGATTAAAGGTGTGCGCCACCATCACCAGGCAATAATGTTGTTTTGTTTTTAAAAAACAGGTGTGATGGCACATGCTCTAAGTGTCAGCACTTGGGAGGCAGAGGCAGATGGATCTCTGAGGACAGCCAAGACCATAGAGAGATCCTGTCCAAAAAAAAAAAAAAAAAATGTTCTTGATATTTAAAAAGCCACCTTTCTGCCGGGTGGTGGCGCAGGCCTTTAACCCCAGCACTCAGGAGCAGAGGCAGGCGATCTCTGAGTTCCAGACTGGCCTGGTCTACAGAGTGAGTTCCAGGACAGCCAGGGCACAGACAGACCCTGTCTGGAAAAACAAACAAATAAACAAAAATCAACCTTCCTTCCTGGGAGAGGCTTGACATTAGAACAAACAGTTCATTACTGGCAAACACATCCTAAAGATATGATCCCAATGCTGTGATTTCAGACCCAACACTGCTAAAGACATGATCCCAATGCTGTGATTTCATACTCAACCCTGCTAAAAGACATGATTCTAATGCTGTGATTTCAGACCCAATCCTGCTAAGGACATGATCCCCAGTGCTGTGATTTCACACCTAACCCCTGCTAAAGACATGATTCCAATGCTGTGATTTCACATCCAACCCTGCTAAAGACATGATTCCAATGCTGTGATTTCATACTCAATCCTGCTAAAGACATGATCCCAATGCTGTGATTTCAGACCCAGTCCCTTTTAATCTCATGTACCTGCTAGTCTGTCTGCCTCCTCCCTAGCTGGTGCCTGGGTCTGCGTGTCCCTGATGGTGTTTCGCATCCCATTTGTGTAATCAACCTCTGGTGATAGTTGCCCAGACCTTCCTAACTAGTTAGGGGTCTCTTATGTTGGGGAGAGCACCCAGGAGGATCAGCCATTTGTCAGGGAGAGGCCCAGGGGAGCCTGCAGTCTGTCAGACGGATCTCTGACAGGATCACGTGGCTGTATCGGTTGAGTACACTGAGCTCCTCACATGATCCTGGCTCTTTCATGTTCACAGTCTTTGCAAATAGCACCCGGAGCCTAGATCCCAGCCAGACACCACAAAGGTATCACGGCCTCTTGTCTCTCCTCCATCCCTTCCTGCAGCTCTCCTCCTCAGCACCTCCCCACTTTCTCCAATTTTCCAGGAGCGGACATCTCTGCAGCTGCGTCCTGGTCAAGTCACTGTAGTCTCCTGCAGAGGGTGCAAAGGCCCCCCAGGTACTATGTCTGCATGTGCAATCATTATTCCCAGTCCAGTCTCTAAAGAAAGCAGCCAGTGATCATTTAGTATGTTTTTATTTTAGCAGGTGTGTTTCTGTGTGTCATGGCACATGTGTGGAGGTCAGGACAACCTGAGGAGGTCTGTTCTTTCTACCATGTGGATCCTGGAGAATGAACTCAGATCCTCAAGGTTGGTAGCAGGTACCTTGACCTTCTGAACCACAGCAAGTGATCTTTTGAAAACCCAAGCCAAAGTGTGGGTGGCCTGGTGGACATGGTGGTTCACACCCATACTCTTATCTCTTAGAAGGTTGAGGGAAAAGGGATGCCAGCTTGGCCTACAGTGAAGACTAGGCCAGCCAGATACAACGAGACAGGTGATGTGTAAATTGTGTTATGTCTCACTCCCTTCAAAAACCAGCCTCTGCTTTCTGCTTAGCCTCTTGACCTGTGCCCTGTCACAGCTTGAGAGGCCAGTACAACAGGGTCTGTGCCCACCTTGCTGACCTCAGGCTGCCGAGGGAAAGGTCCTTGAGAAAGTATGCATAAGAAAGAGAACAGGGGTCCAGAAGAGACACGGTTGAGCCCATATTCAAGGAGGGCAGAGCGGAGAGACCAGAGAGGGAGATGAACAGGAAGAACAGGAGAGCATCTGCCCCAGATACCAGGGTCGACCAAGTTCTGAGAGCTACGTTAGTGAGCTGGGCCAAATGCTGCTGAGATGTCACTCAAGAACAAACCAGATTTAGTAACCAGGAGGAGCTATGCTGACCTTGGAGAGCCAGGCTGAGGGATGAGTCAGCTGCTCCAGCATGGCCAGGGTCAACGTGAGAGGCTAATGTATACTGAATTTCAGCAGATCAAATAACGATTCCTCCAGTGCAGCCTAACAGCTGGATGGAGGGGGAATACCTCCAGGAATAGATCAGGCTGTGGGAGTTGGAGCAACCAGCTGACTCCTCAGTCCTTTTTGCATTAAATAGGAAATTAATGTGGGTGTCTTGCCTGCATGCATCTGTGCACCACATGTGTGCAGTGCCCAAGAAAACCAGAAGAGGGTGTTGGATCCCTTGGAACTGGAGTTACAAGCAGTTGTGAGCTGCCATGTGGGTGCTGAGAATTGAACCTGGGTCCTCTGGAAGGGCAGCCTGGGCTCTTTTGTTTGTTTGGGGTTTTTTTGTTGTTTGTTTGTTGTTTTGTTTTTCAGGACAGGGTTTCTCTGTGTAACAGTAGATCAGGCTGGCCTTGAACTCACAGAAATCCGTCTGCCTCACAAGTGCTGGGATCAAAGGTGTGTGCCACCACAGCCGGCTCAGCCTGTGCTCTTAACTGTCTCTCCAGCCCTGATTCCTTAGTTCTTAAGATAATTTGCTTGTTTGTTTTGAGACAAAGTCTCCATATGAATCCAGCTGTCCTGAAACTTGCTATGTAGATCAGGCTGGCCTTGAACTTACAGAATTCCCATTTGCTATGTATGACGTGTGTCGATCTGCCTGAGTGCTGGGATCACAGGCGTGCGCCACCACGCCTGGCCCATCTGCTGTTTAAACACATGGGTTTACTACAAGTAAAGTTTTTCAGTGGAACCTAAGGTCTAAGAATAATCAGGAAAGGAAATCCAGAATTCAAGACCACTTTTCCATAACCTGGATTTGTTTTCTTCAGATAAGGCCCGACCACATGGCACAGGCTAGCCTCGAACCATGGTCCTTCTGCTCAACTTCCTGAGTACCGGGATTACAAACTTGGATCCAGTTAATCTGGATTGACCGGCCCTGTGATCCCACAGCCCCGTTTCCTATCAATGTTATCCACTAGGGTTCCTCTCATGAGCATGTTGCTATAATTTAATAAACTCACAAGCCTCACTGTGGTTCAGCACAGTGCTGGATGTAGGAGACAGCAATGACCATTTCTTCCCAGCATCAGACCATTTCACCTGTGAGGGACCTGGTCCTGATGGCACAGCGTGCACTCCACAGTGATACTTGTCTTATCTGTTGCCATGGTCTCACCAGAGAACCGGCTGATGTGATGGGGTGTGATAGGGGTCCTGCCATGGAGACAGAGCAGTCCCTCTCCTGGTCTCCTGACTTTATCCTCCTTTGGAGAGGCCGGATCTATCTATCCATCTATCTATCTATCTATCTATCTATCTATCTATCTATCTATCTATTTTTGAGACAAGGTCTCATTATTATAGCCTTTGGCCTAGAACTTACCTACTTACCATGTAGACCAGGCTGGCCTCAAACTCATAGAGACCAGCTTGTCTCTGTCTCTCAAATTCTGAGATTAAAGGGATTGGTCACTACTCCCAGTTTGGAGGGCCTAGACTTCAATCTGAGTTGCCAGCCCCAGCCTAGAGCAGGAGGGCCTAAGACACTGTCCAGATGGAGAACACTAGCTCTTCCGTGGGTAGAGGCTGACCTGATGAGACCCCAGCCCAGTTTGGAGAACAAGCACTCTATGTAATTATTAATCCTGTGAGCCCAAGCTCTGGTCACTCATTTATGGGCAAGGCCAAAGTCTGGCCAAAAGTGCTGAGGCTGCTTTGAGTTGTTGGTTTTATTTATTTTATTTTTTATTTATTTATTTTTTTGTGGTGGTGGTTTTCTTCAGAACTCACCTCCTCCCTCCCTGGCCCTTCTCCTGTGGCTCCAGCCGTGACCATGCTGGTTGCAGGGTTCAGGCTATAGAGTGAGGCTGGGAGCAGTTAGCTTTCTGATGCAGTCCCAGGCCTCTTGTTCCCCTGAACTTTAAGTTCTAGCTACAGATTTTAAGTCCTGGGCTCCGTGCTCTTGGCCTGGAGCTCAGCCCCAGGCTCTTGAACACACACTTTTTTTTGTTGTTGTTGTTTTGTTTTACAAGACAGGGTTTCTCAGTGTAGTTTTGGTGCTTGTCCTGGATCTCGCTCTATAGACTAGGCTAGCCTCAAACTCACAGAGATCTGCCTGGCTCTGCTGGGATTAAAGGCATGCACCACCACCATCCAGCTTGAACCCACACTTTTTTTTTTTTTTTTTGAGCTGAGGATCGAACCCAGGGCCTTGTGCTTGCTAGGCAAACGCTCTACCACTGAGATAAACCCCCAACCCTTGAACCCACACTTTTAATCCTACTTCTCACTGTGTCTGGGCCCCAAAGTTTGAACTCCTGAGTACCAGCTCTGGGTTCTGGTCTTGGCTCTGAGTTCCTGTTTCTCAGTGTAGTTTTGGTGCCTGTCCTGGATCTCGCTCTGTAGCCCAGGCTGGGCTCTGAGTTCCTGTTTCTCAGCTCTAGTGTCAGGCTTTGTTTGGACTTTAGATTCTGACACTAGGTGCTAGGCACCATGTTCTGGGTTCTGGTCGCCCAGTTCTGTTCTGTTCCACAGGATCCTTCAGCAGTAGAGAAGGGGTGTGGTGGCCCCTGACTCATGAGGTTATCCCTGTCCACTCATCTTTGCTAATAGCTAGCATTCTAGCCAGCCTGCAGGTGGCCACTGGTTCTAAGCCTTTCACCCCTTGGCTCTACTTTGCCCCTAGCCAAAGATGCTAAAATGGCCACCAAGCAGCCCTTGCCCATCCTACAGTTTTCATGGGTCTTTTTCGTACATTCATGGTCCTAACTCTTCTTGACCTCTTCCCAGGGTTGTACAATGTGCTTATCATGTTCTGCATCCGATTCCATGGCACCAACCACATTTGCCCCGTCATGGGCCTTTTGTCTCCCTGTGCAAATGAACTCCAGCTTCTACAACCCTCAGAAGCCAGTCACCTGACTGCTAGCCCAGGCCCCCCACAGGGTGCACCTTGTGCCCATTCCTGAGGGTAAGGGTGGCTGACCCAGGGAGCATAGTTCACTGCTGTGTCTGCAGGTCTTCAACAGGGGCTCAGGTGAGCAGCCAGCACCTCCACCCGCCTCTGCACAGGTCCAGACCGAAGGTCACTGAGTGACAGCATGTCTTCCCTAGTTCCAAGACTGTTGCAGATGGAGAAGGGCAGGCGAGAAACATCAAGGTTGTCTGGCAGAGGCTTGGCATACAGGGTGGCTTCCCTGAGCATCCTCAAGAAAGTCATGGCTGTTTGCTTAGTTCAAGTCCTCTGTAGGGAAGGTATTGTCGGGATGCAAAACTAGTAAAAAATAAAGTGTGTGTTCTCTCCCTTCATACTGTCTACTGGGTGGATGAGGCCAACGCCCTCCACAGCATCCCTTCTGGGGAGGTGCACAGCTCTTACAACCCTGCCTGAGCACCCTTGAATCAGTGTGTGTCAGCGGTTGTCAAATATAGCCCATGGGTCAATGAGCTGGTGGGAGAGGAAGCTCTGGGTCTGTGTTCCTCTTCCTGAAGATGGGGTCTGGCGAGGCTGGTGAAGGCTCGAGACCCTGAGGGATTCAGAGTGGAACTAGGAGAAAGGACCACCTCATACTGCGGAGCTCTCCTCCAGGCATGGCATACTGCTGCCGTCTTGTTATCAGAACAACTGGGGTTACTCACACAAGGCAGCTTATGTGACAGCCCAAGGGAGTTTTCCAGGTAGCCCATGAGGCCCCTCTTCTCACCAGGTTATTAAATGGTTTGTGCAAAGGTCTGTTTTAGCTTGAGTTACCCATGCTCCTGTAAGAAAGAGTTAAACTCACCAGGCATGAAGTTAGACTTGGGTGGAATCATTTTATTGGTCTGTTATTGGCATCCTATCTGAGATGAATATGTGCTTGCTCATTTCTCCCCAAGAAAACTCACCAAGGTTATTTGACAAGGAGAGAGCAGAGGAGATTATGGTAGGGTTTATCAGCCAGCCAAATTGGCTAAGAGGGATGATGATCTCAAGTCCCCAAAGAAGTATTAGACTGTACCAAGGATGACTGTCTAATGGAAATAGAGATGGACTTTTGGGAGTTCTTTATAGTAATGAAATTATTTAAAACTGCATTTGTGAGAAAATTAAAGCCGAACTGAAAATCCTCTTTAACCACTGTTCCTAATCCTAGTAAAATCCTGGTACCTTTCTCAATCTACTTGATCAATTTTATACTTATAGAAAATTCTCTCCTTTCTGTACATTTGTAAGTGTCTCTGTATTCATGTTTTACATAAAGATACAGTATGTCTTGAATGTGTCTACTAAATGTTTATATTGGGAATTTGGTCCTCGGTGAAGCAGTGTTGAATGGTGGATTTTAAAGTTTTTATTCTTTTTCTTTCTTTCTTTGTTTTGTTGTTTGTTTTTTGACACAGGGTTTCTCTGTGTAGCCCTGGCTGTCCTGGAAATCACTCTGTAGACCAGTCTGGCTTCAAACTAACAGAGATCCACCTGCCTCTGCTTCACAAGTGCTGGGATTAAAGGTGTGCGCCGCCGCCGCCGCCGCCGCCGCCGCCGCCGCCGCCACCACCACCACCACCACCACCACCACCCAGCTTCTTTTTCCCTTCTCTTCTCTCCTCTCCTCTCCTCTTCCCCTCCCCCCTCCCCCTGTTATTTTATTGAGACATGGGCTTACTCTGTAGCCTAGGCCACCTGAACTCAGTCTCTCCTGTCTGAGCCTGTCTCCCAGTGCTGGAATTACAGGTATGTGCCACATCTGAGAGGGGGGAGTGGCTGGATCTGCCACTGATCTGATGAATGTGTAGATTGATGTATTGTTGTTTGGGGAGTGACTGTTATTAAGCAGTTCTCTAGCTAGATTGCTGTCTTGCCATGTGATGCTCTTTACCGTGTTTCAGTATGGCAAGAAGGGCCTCACCAGGTACCAGAACCATGCTCTTGGACTTCCCAGATTCCTGAACTGTGAGTTAAATGAACTTCCATCTTATTTTATTTCTGGTGCAGGAGATTGAAGGGCCTCATGTATGCTAAGCATAGGTTCGACCACTGGGCTTGCACCCTTTGCCAGCAAACCTTTGTTCTTTTGTTGCTGTTGTTATTTGTTTGTCTGTTTTTTGAGACAGGTTTTCTCTGTGTAGCCCTGGCTATCCTGGAACTCACTCTGTAGACCAGGCTGGCCTCAAACTAACAAGATCCACTTGCCTCTGTCTCCCAAGTGCTAGGATTAAAGGCGTGTGCCACCACCTGGCTTGTTTTATTTTTTCAAGATGTATTTACTGGACTGGCAGGATGACCGAGCAGGTCAAGGCTCTTGCCTCCCAGTCCAATGACCTGAGTTCATCTCAAAGGACTCACATAGCAGAAGGAGAGGACCGACTCCTGCAAGTTATCCTCCGACCTCCACATGAACTTATTAAAACTTTAAAATGTTTAAAATGAAAAGGAATGTGTGTGTGTGTGTGTGTGTGTGTGTGTGTGTGTGTGTGTGTATCTGTGCACACATATGGAGGCCATAGCAGGGTGTCCTCTATCACTCTCCACCTGTTTCTTCCTTTGAGGTGGGGTCTCTCTCTCTCTGAATCTGGGACTCACATTCTCACAGCGTTCCCGGAAGCCAGGAAGTCCCTGTGCTCCTCCTGTCTCTACCTTGATTGGAGCTAGGGTCACAGGCATGTGCAGGCTGCCCAGATTGGGATGGCTGCTGAGATCTCATCTCTGATTTTCAGGATTGCACAGGTTCTTAACTGCTGAGCCGTCTTTCCAGCCCTACTTCTGATTTTTAACAGAAACTCCTGACCTACCTCCAGATCTGAACAGCAATATCAATATGCCCTCATCAGTCATCCACATCACACAGGCTTCCTGAGGCCATGCTCCTGCATCCAGCAGTCTGAATGTCAGCAAAGCCCCAGGGACAGTTCCTTGTCACTTTCTCCATGCAGCTTAGCCTTTGTCCCCATCAGATTGTTGCAAAAACAAAAATGACAAAAAGGTTAGAATGTATGCAAGCTAGGAACCCCAGCAAATGTGTTTCTCCCTAGCAGGAGATGAACCTTATGATGGCTCTTTTGGCTTCCACAGGCCATAAGGGTAACATGTACCATTGTTGGCTCTGCAGATGTTCAGGGTTGAGGGAGAAGTAAGCTTGGCCTATAGGGTCCCCCAGCTTTGGGGAGACAGCCCATTTCTCACTTGGTGTCCCCTCCTCTCTCTCTCTCTCTCTCTCTCTCTCGAGCTCATGGCAGAGCCTCTTTCCATGTGTCCAAGAAAACTAGAGGGAAGTTCTGTGGGTGATGAGGAAGAGATGGGGACTGCTGTGCAGAGCTGTCCTGGCCTCTGTGTTTAATCTGGAGGCTTGTTCTGTCCTCTGGTCTTCAGGCAAATTTTATTAGGGTACACAATATATCACCACACAGTCACCCTTCCCAGCCAGTTGTGTTCAATTCTTCGAGAATGGTGTGGGTCTTGGGGGAGAAGCTAGAGACTATAGATTTTTGAAGAATGAAAGGGTGGGCCTCCATCTACGAAGCCGTGAGGAAGCCATCCTTCCTTCCGGTTGCAGACCTTCCAGTGTGTCCGATTAAATTACCTATGCTCCTGAGAGAACTTTGGGGGAATTGTTCTTGGTTCTTCTTGGGACCTTAGGAAGAGGGTAGATGTTGTTTACATTTCTCCTAGGAAAGCTATTTTAGCAAAAGGGATTTGTCTCCCTACCCTCTCCCACTCCATCATCACACACACCTAGTACTATACAGTCCCCAACGCCTGCCATCCCTTCACGGTTCGCTATTCCACACTGCCAAAGTGGTCAGTGACACAGGATTCTCGTAGTTGCAGGTCTTAGAAACCCACCTCACAGTAGCAAGGCCGCACTCCCAGGAAGAATTTACTGATTTCCTAACGTGAAAGTCAAGGGGTGGACCACTTCAGGTGTGCGTGAAGTGTGGTGGGTTGTTGGCCACCTGAGCCTCTCCTGTGGGGGTTTCTTCTGTGCGCAAGGCCTTTGTACAAATGCTCAGAAGGTGGTAGAAAATAAAAGAACATAATTGGGATTAAAATAAAAAGATTTATTTGTTTTTATTTGTCTGTATGTCTGAGAGCAGCCAATGTTCTCCAGTCCGAGGATTATGATTCTTATCAGAGCAGCTTCAGACAACCAGTTCTGAGCCAAACTCTGTCCATGTGGACTATATATGTTCCTGTGTCATCAGCTCACTCCAGAAGCCTGGGAGCCCATTAAACAGTCAAATAAAGTGAGGCAGTTACCAGGTGACAGAAACCTGAAACCGCCAGAGGAAGGCAGGGTGAGTCAGCATACTCCATTGAGCTATCCCACAGATTTCAAGGATGGTAGGGAGAGCAGGAGGAGGTCCTGGTGAAGGGATCACTCAGTGCAGCCTCACCTGTGTGCAGGGCTCTGCCCTAGCCACTCAGGTCACCTGGCCACCTCTCAGCACTGGCCTCCCTAGGTGGGACCACGCTGGGCTTCTCTCCCTGCGAGCCTTTTCTGAGAAGCCCTCCCCTCCTTCCTTCCCTGCCTCTCCCAGCTGCTTAGAGGTGGGGTACCACCCAGCGAAAGCAGATGAGGAAAAGAATACCTTGCCTAGCCTAGTCCCATGTAGAAGCTTTCGATGCATCCTAAGGAGTAACGTGTGTAGAGATACATTGGATCCCTGATAGGAACAGGGATGAACAAAAATGATGTATTCATATCTCTGTGGAGCAGCTGAATGATGGATGGCACAGGCACAGCTCTCTCTCTCTCTCTCTCTCTCTCTCTCTCTCTCTCTCTCCCCCTCCCCTTCCCCCCCTCCCCTTCCCCCTCCCTCTCCTGTTCTATGCCTCCTATAATCCATGCCTCAGGAAGAGATTCTGGGAGGTATACACTGAGGTCCTAAAGAACTTCCTGGTCTTGGTGACAGAGGCAATGGGGTGATGGGACCACACAGGGCAGAATGGCACACAAGAAACATACCTCATGGCTGAATAATAATAATTATTATTATCATATAACAATATACATTCAGGACAAACCCAGCTGCCCCAAGCCAACCATAAAATCCATATGTACAGTAGAGTCTATGTGGAGGGAGGGAGGGGTTGCCCACCAGCACGCCCAGGATTTACTCATATCAACTCTTTAAGGAGGGGCCAGCCCCTCCTCCTGCCCCCTGCTAAAGCTCAGAATAAGCTGAGGAGGCTGGCACTGCCAAAGTTACCCCTTTGTGTTCAGTATGCTTATGACAAGAGCCTAGGCGGGCCTCTCCCTGATGGCCTAGCTGCAAAGAATGGGTAGGTGAACCTACAAGAACAGGTAGCCACAGTTTGGGAGTATGGCTCCCCTGAGTTCCCCCTCCACCCCTTCCTGGCTCCTTCTGTGGGCCTGCCCATAGCAAAAAGAGGCCAGGGACATCAGGGCACAGACAGGGCATGCAGAGTGGACCCACGGCATGCTTGGTCTGCCCAGGCACCATGCAGCCAGCCTGGACTGTTACAGGGGTGTCAGAGGGCTGGGTGGGCAGTGGAGTCTGAAGGGCCCTCCCTAGGCTGGGTGATGGATCCAGTCTATGGTGGAGCCTCCTGAGAACCCGGCCTTTGGGAGGGAAGCTGCAGAAATTCTGGAAGTACCAGGTCCTCTTTGCGAAGAAGTCCCCTCTGGTCGTGGGCCCCACTGCTCTGCACCCGGTTCAGCAGCTCCACCAGGCCTGGAGGCGCCATAGAGTCAGGAGCTCCATATGGTCAGAGCACCTACCTATGCTAATGCTTCACCATCTGCTGCCTGCTGGGACCACAGCCTGACCCCAGACCATCAGTACACTCCAGCTCCAATGGCCCTTAGCCCCAGCCTTAGCTCAGGCCTCCGATGCCACTCTCAGTGATCCTCAACCCCAGTCCCACTTCCCTCATCCCTCTGATCACGCAGCCCCCACTATCCCCACAGTGCACCTTCAATGTCACAGGTCTGACGTTTTCCACTACAGCTGCTGGCATCTTCCACCATCAAACTGGGGGGCAATGGGGGAAGATGAGTGTCCTTGTCCTGGGTTCTAGGCAGGCCTCCCTGCAAGAAAGTGGGGTGAAGGTCACAACCAGGAGGGGAGAAGCGCAAAGGGGAAAGAGACCCTGAGGTTCTCTGTTACCTGGCTGTGGCAGGGGGATGTTCTGCTGGCTTCACTCATCTTTGCATCTACAATGGAGAGCACGACCGTTGGGTTTGGCTTTCCTCTCACAAGCCCCTCCTCCTGTGCAGAGCCACACTGGGGAATAGAGTCCCAGGGTAAAAACATCATCACTTACCTGGAAGAATGTCCAAAACCAATGTCTGTGAGGCCACTGAGCTCACTAGCTTCTCCAAATCCAGCTGCTGCTTCTCCCCTGGCTACAGAAAGAGGTTAGCAGCCCATGGGCTAGACCACAAGACCTTTCCTGCTGGCTTGCCTCCCCGCCCCCCACCCCCAGCTCCGTTGCTCACCCGATGCAGGACCACCTGTTCCAGGTTCAGGCCATGCTTTGCCAGGATGGGCTGCAGCGCCTCCTGCAGACGCTTGGTAGGCTTAGCCGAAATCCTCACCACTCGCTCCAGGTTAGCTAACTCCAGCCTGTATAGGACCTTAGAGCTGCAGAGTGGTGGAGACCCAGGGCCCCTTTTCCCAAAACAAGCCAGGAGGGGACAGAGCTGAATGGGGAGGGTGGGGCAGTTTGGGGTGGGGCTTTAGGCTAGGGGGTAGAGCTCCCACCTCAATGAATGAGATCTGAGATTTGGGACCAGTAGACAGCAGAAGCCAGATCAAGCTTTGGGTAGGGAACTCACTGGAAGGTGATCCTGTTTTCCAGTCGCACTTCCTGGTCTGCCAGCACCGTGCAATCCTGATCCAGGACCAGGGCCTTCTGTGGATGCCAGGCAGGGTCTAAGAATCCCCTCCCTCCACCCCAAGCCATACCCTGGGAATACTTGGAAATCACCTTCACTTACTTCCTGTGGCTTCTAGTGTGGAACCTTAAAGATCAGAAGGAGCAGCCCATCGGTAAAAGAAGGCCAGAGAGGCAGGTAGGGTAAGGACCAACAGAGTTGGAGCCTCAGAAGACCAAGGCCAAGGGATCATAAGAGCGGAAGATGCCCTGGGCGTGGTGGCTCGGTGGTGCATGTCTTTATTCCCAGTACTCTACTCAGAGACTGGTAGAGTTCAAGGCCAGCCTGGTCTACATAGCAAGTTCCAGGCCAGCCAGGGCTACACAATAAGATTGCTGCCATCCCCACCCACACACCCCCGTTGAAAAAAGAAAAGAAAGAAAGAATGAGAGATGCTTGGGAATGTGAGGAGAAGCCTGGGAAAGGATCCAGTTTGGGGAAATAGAAGGATGTGGGGTTTGCGTGTTAATGAGGATTCTTCTTGCTAAGGGCAAAGCTTAGGTCCTGGTTCCTGGTTCCTTCAGGCATGGGATACATTTCCCCTCACCACCCACCTGTTGTTAGCCACTCGGACCTTGTCTCTTGCCTCCTTAATGCCTAGGTCACTCCCCTCCCCCTCAGCCCTCCTCCCCCAACAAACCAGATCAAAAATGGTACAGTCCCAGCACACCACAGTAGGTACACAGTCAAGACTACTGTCTGTACCAGCCTAAGATTTGTAGGGGGAGGGCTTAAAAGGGAGCAGGGATTCTCTCCAGACAGTAGGCCTGTGCTGTGCCACAGGGACAGGTGGAATGTGGGTGGTGAAGTTATATTTAGCAGGCACAAAAGCCCATCTGGGCTGTTGGCAGCTGTCCCAGTGGCCTAAGAAAGTGGGCAGAGTGCTCCCATAGTTGCCCTCACACCCCCACACTGCAGGTCCCACAAACACCTCCCTTCCCTCCCTCTGCCTGGAATGTCCTCTCTCTACTGTCTCCCAGACCAACTCTGCTCCAATCTTTTTAGTGCTGTCTCTTTTAGGAAGCCTTCTGACTAGACACGCCTACCTTCCCCAGAAGAGACTCAGTCTGGAGGTATGACCCTCAATCACCTCTTGCCTGGCTTACCTCCAGCCTGGACCTAGTAGATAGCCTCAGTTCTAGTTCTGATCACACACCTTGGTTACCTCTTAGGGCTTGCATAAATTCCTGTCACTTTTCCCAGAATGAAGCATTGCTTCCCTGGGATCCCTTAGGATGGTTTAAAAGTGAGTTTCCCGGGGCTGGAAAGAAGGCTCAGCAGTTAAGAGCACTGACTGCTCTTTCAGAGGACCTGGCTTCAATTCTCAGCACCCACATGGAAACTCACAATTGTCTGTAACTCCAGTGCCAGGGGATCTGACACCTTCACACCAATGTACATAAAATAAATTTAAATAAATAATTTTAAAAAATGAATTTCCCTTGTTCTGAAAGCTTAATGCTCATTTGCGCTTAAAGGAGGTATTCAGGGGTTAGGTTCATTGGATACTTCTGATGGCAGAGGTGAGTCCCTCAGTGGCAACTTGAGGGGTAGGCCTGTGAGGACAACAGTGTCAACTGCAGAAATGGAGGAAATTCCAAGTTCTAGCAGTACCCTCTCTCCAGCTTTACCTCCTGAAACCACCAGAGCAGGGTGATGGGTAAAGCTGGGAACTAGGGCCTGGGGTGGGTTTGTGTGTGAGTGGGATTTTTTGTGGGATACGAGTGAGTATCTGAGAATGAATGAGGAGTTAGCGCTGGATCCATGTGGACTTGGACACAGGGGTTGGAATAAAGTAGGGAGGGGATGATGATAGAGAATGAGTCAGAATAAGGGTGGCCAGAAGATTAGGAAAGGAACTGGGTCGTGATCAGAAAGGAGGCAAGAGTTGGGGGCCAGGTCATGCTCACACCTGTTCATTGCCCACCAGGTAGACCTTAATGTCAGGTAGAGAGAGGCCTCTCTTCTCACAGATGCCTGCCAGCATGTCGCGGATGGTTAGGCCTGGTCGAGCCAGGGCCAAGGAGGCTGTGCCATCAGGCAGATACACGCAGCAGTACTTCCCTGGCCGGCTTTCATTCTCACCCTCTCCACTTCCAAGGCTCTTTCGGTGACTCTGGATGTGGGCGAGAGCAGACAGAGGCTATAAGCTCTCTAGGACACACACACACACACACACACACACACACACACACACACACATACACGAGCAACAGCACACTTGGAGGCAGGCATAGATGTGTCTTGCTCCAGGAACACAGATATGCACACTCAAGCATGTGGACACTCAGCCAGGCATGGTGGCACCTTTGATCCTAGTACTTGGAGGCAGAGGTGGGCAGAGTCAGGCAGACTGTCTCAAAACAAAAATAAAATAAAATAAATGTGGACATTCAGGGACAGCTCCACTAACTAATCACACACATCATACATGGTACACCTAGGCACCCACACATGCACACCCATCTGCCAGCTGAGGATGTGCACCCAAGATATGTACAGGGATCACTATATGGAACATGAAAGAGAGGAAGGGTGAGGTGATAGCTTTGTGGAGTCAGCTAGGAGTGGACATGTAGTTACCCACCACAAGCGCTGGGAACCCATGAAGGGAACTGGCAATGCTCCTAACCAGAGAGGCACCTTGTTCCCTCCAATGCTGCTCACCTCAGATTTGCTGCTCACAAAGGCAAGGAAGCCCAGGTCCAGACTAGCGGAAGAATTCAAGGACCCCTGAGACTCTCGTCGCAGGGCAGAGTTCGTGGCTCCACCCGTCATCTCTAAGGAAAGACATCTCTAAGTCAGTAATGAAGGGACCTACTCCCTCTCACCATCCTTCTGGTAAGGCCCTCCCATTTGGTGGGTCTTGTTTGGAGCCGTCCCGCAGAGACTTAAATGTGTGGGTCCCTGGACTTGTCATTGTGTATCCCTAACAAACTTCCGGGGTGTAGCCTGGGAGCACAGCCTCCTGGAGAAACCAGGTGATCTCAAGAACCTACATTTTGGGGTTGGGGGTTTGCCTTATTGCAGACTGTGGTCAAGTAGGGAGAAGGGGGCGTTTCCAAAATTGGCCCAAACTTCCCGACCACACCATTTCTAGGGCCGGCCTCACCTCTACGAAAGGACTTGCGGAGAGGGCGGCCACAAGGGCCCTCAGCAAGTGGCAGCTGCCCCAACTCCTCCACACCCAGTGGCAGCGATTTCCCGGGCTTCAGCTTCGGCTTCTGAGGGTAGAGGGAAGACACTAGTGAGGATCTACGGCCGGGGAAGACCCTTCCTGAGACTGTGCCCGCCCAGCCTCCTGCCACCCCGGTGCGCACCTTCCTCGAGGTGTCTGGGCTCCCGAGGCGCGAGGAGCCAGGTTCCCGCAGGGGGCGTCCCTCGGCCTCGGCCAGCAGGCACTCTTGGTACAGCGGAGATTTGACGAAGCGTGCATAGCTGTCGAATTTCATCAGATTGAAGATCTGCGCGGTCAGCGGGTGTGGGTGGCGATTGGTACCAGGAGAGGACAGTGGAGGGCTGGATGGGTGGGTTCTGCCTGCACCTCTTGCGTCCCAGGTCCTGCCCTCGCCAGCCCAAGTAGAGGAGCCCCAAGCCCTGCCTCCTCAGTTCCTGTCATATACCTGGAGTCTGAGACCAGCCTTGACCCCATCCTTCAAATCATCCTCGGCTTTCACCCTCTTACTCCCCCGTCCTGACCTTGCATTGGCTCTGGTTCTGCATCCAATTTTGCCCCTTTCCTCTGGCTCGGACTCCACCCCTGTATCTGGTACTGTTGGGCGTATCATTGTTCTCCCTTCTCAGCTAGGCCTTGCCCCTTGGCCACCTCACCTGAAGCTGCTGTGCTCGAAACATATCCGGCCGGGGCTGGGCCAGCACCTCCTCACTAAGCCAGGCCTGTCGGTCAATGTTCACCGGGCTCAGCGCCTGGCTGGACAGGAACTCGTGGTAGATATTGTGGGCCTCCTGAGATAGCTGGGGGATGAGGGACCGGAAGAGATCAGGGGGCATGCCCCAGGACTAGTCCCCACCCCTCTGTCCCATCTTTCTCTTTACCTGCTTGGTGTCACTGGCTGGGATCTGCTGGAAACGCTCGCAGGCTTTCCAGAAAGTTACGTTTTCTGCACTGAATTCTTTCTTCAGGAACTCCTGGCACGAGAAGAAGGGGAACAGAGGCTTCAGACACAGGCTGAACAGGGACGTGTTCAAAGACTGGGACAGACATGGGCCAAGAGAACAGACAGACAGACAGATGGTGCCAGATTTGGGGTACCAAAAAAAAAAAAAAAAAAAAAAAACCTGAGAAGCGGAGATAAGAACAAGGAGAAGGAAGAGTTCCCAGCTTGGTGGTGAGGAAAGGATGCCAAAGACAGGCTAGTTGAGAGACCACAAAGAGAAGCAGCACTCTGACCAAACTGAAGCCCTGTCTATGCCCTCTCCAGAATCGCCCATCCCTGCAGTGGCACCTGCCTACCTCCCAGCCCC
Organism: Onychomys torridus; assembly: GCF_903995425.1. NCBI lineage: Eukaryota > Metazoa > Chordata > Mammalia > Rodentia > Cricetidae > Onychomys > Onychomys torridus. Next base: position 128,287,596 of record NC_050447.1, on the reverse strand, counting down.
CCAATTCCACCCTACCCCACCCCAGGGCTTACAGTGAAGTAAGCCAGGCCCAGTGGGTCTTGCAGCAGCCGCTCAAAGGACAGGGCCCAGCTGGCCACAGGCTGATCGTCAGTGGAGAAGGGACTGCTGGGACCACTGGGGAGGCTGTGGATGCTGAGGGAGCTGCCTCGGCCTTCACTCTGGCCCTGGGAACCCGCTGTGCTGGTCAGTTCTGCAGAGAGATGGACAAGTAGGGATGAACCTTTTTCCTTCCTCAGCCTTTGACCCAGTCCCTGTTGCAGGCAGGCTGCAGGGACATTACCTGAAAAAACAGTGGGGAGTGTCCCCACTCACTCCCACCTCCCTATCCCTCTCTCCCTCTCAGGCATGCCTCATCCACACAGTCTGTCACTTACCTCCATCAGAGACAGCCAGAACCTAGGAGAGACCCAAGGCAGACAATCAGAGTAGAGCTCTGTAAGGAATTCTAAGGAGCCACACTGGGCCCAGCCTCCAGTGAGCTGGAACTGTTTTCTGTCTATAGAGTCAGGCTGAATTCTCCAGGTAGTCATTACAGGCTAGGGTTTCGCTCTGCCTGTCCTGACCCCTTTCCCATCATAAGCCGACCACTGTGGGCTGGGGCTTCCTTAAGGTACTTTCTAGTGGCCGCTGGCTCCCTTCTCTCTCTCAGAGCCTTCTAGGTGAGTCCGGGTATGCAGAGACTTCAATCTTGCCTCTGCCAGGCACTGTTTGTGTGAATCTGGGCACATAGCTCACTTATTGGCTCCTATCTGTAAATGAGGGGCGGGGCTACAAATGGTAACTGTCCCTCAGGAACTTCACACACTGTATTTATAACACTGCCTATGGCATGGTAAGGGCTATGCCAATCTCGTCTTTGAGGGAGGAGAGGTGTGTCTGTGCCTAATTGCACTTGTTTCTCCTTGGGGGACTCATCCCACCCTACCTTGGGCATGGCATGGAATGCTATTTTTGTAGCACAGAGCTGTGTCTGTCAAACTTTAGCAGAGAGTGGCCAAGAGGACCCCTCTCAGGTTCAGTAGACCCAGGATGGGGCTCGAAGCTCCGTTTCTAACAGGCCACAATGTGAGTAGCACTGACATGCAGGCCAACTCCACTCTCTCCTGCAATGTGCACTAACTCTGACTTCTCTGGGAACCCCAGTCACTGGTGAAACAGAACCCCACACACACCTTGAAGTTGTTCTTGCAGGGGTTTCTTTTGGTGTCTTTCCCACCTCCCCAGAAGCCCCCCCCCCAGCTCTCCCACAGACCCCTGCCCACGCAGGATGAACTCTCCCTTTTCTTGGCTTTGTTCTGGATCCTTTGTGCCCACCCCAACATCTAGCTCCAACCCACACAGACGTTTTCCTGCATCTGTCTCCAGATGTCCCATAAGCCATTCAAACTCAGCCAGTCTCAGACAAACACCTTTCTGTCCCCCACTGCAAAAGTCCTGAAAAAGCTTCCCTGAATCCTGTCTTTTTTCCCATCATGTAGACTCCCAGCACCTCCAACCCCCATTACTTCCTCCATCTCACCAGGCCCTGTCAAAGGAACTGCCATCATGCCCCCTTCTTCCCATCCCCACTGAAAGCAAGTGCAGGGAAGCCTCCCTACCCTGTTCTCTCCTCTCCACTCCTACCTTTGGAGCATCTCAGTCATGTGGAAGTCAGGATTAGCCTGCAGGACTCTATAAGACATTATTTGGCCTCTAGGGGAAAAATTAAGTTTAAAGGGGTCTCTTATGTTTAAAAATTGAGAGATTTTCCCCATTGGTTCCATTTTCCTATCTTCTCTTTAAGAGTGATGCCCAAGGTATTGTGAGCATCATCTCCGAGTAGCAAGCTTGGCTGGCCCTGAGCAGCCAGTGGCCTTCCCTACAGGGGATTTTCACTCTCTCTAGGGACTCTACGGCCAGTATGATACATCTATGTTAGGTTTGGAGGCCATGAGAGGCAAGTACCACCTAGACTTGAATTCAGATTCCGTGCTGTGTGACCTTGGGAAGAATGCTCAGCTATCTCTTTACCTTTGTTTGTCCTCTCTAAAAATTGGGCATATAATGACCCTGCCTTCAAAGGATTGCTTCAGTTGAATAAGTTAAACATGCAGAGGAACTCAAAACAGTTTATGGTGTGTAATGAATGTTCTAGAACATTCCGGCTACTGCTGTTTCATCAATAACCATGGCTGGTGCTACCAGGTGTTTGATTTGCCACCCTGCAGGACAGCAAAGAGCACAATTGTGTGGGCTCTCAAGACAAGGATTCAAATTCCAGCTCTGTTTTTTTCTTGTTTTACAACCTTGTGTGGGGGTTGAGCAAAAGAGAAAATTGCAATTGCCTGAGCTGGGTGTGGGACCCACGCCCCCAGCACACCACACTCTGAGCACACCCCTGCCCTCCACACTCTACCTCACACTCCTCAAGATAAACCTCATCATCAGAGTCATCTCTCCCAACCAAGGTCCTCACATCTCTCTGACTCCTAGGGGTGGGAGATCCTTCAGGATGTCCCCAGACAGCCTGCTATTTTCTTCCCTAGCACCTGCTGCACCCTCCCCCTCTCCCTCCCCCAGCGGCACTACAGTTGCAGCTGTGTTGCTAACTTCAAGCCTGTGCCATGCCCCTCTTAGCTCTGGTGAAGCCCCCTCTCAGTGCATGGCCTACCTCTTCAAGTAGCCTTTGAGCTGCCCTCCGATCCCAAGTCAGCCCACCCCTTGCAGGTGGCTTTCTCTGGGTAAGAGTCCTTGACATAGCCAAAGGGGAACTGAAGCCAGATGTGCAAGGATTTTGTTTGGCTCTCAGAGGTTTTATTTCTATATTATCTTTAATTAAATGTCTGGGTCCTTTCTCAGGTCTCTCCAGGTCTTTCCCTCCCACTGTTGCACCCTGGACTCAACTCTTGCCCGCCTTAGTAGAGTTGCAGTTGCCAAGTTACAGTTAAAGGCCTGACTAATGAGCCCCTCCGACATCATTTCCCTCCTCCTCACCTCCACCCCACACTTTATCAAACTTCTATTTTCCCCACACCCTTGCTTCCTGTTTTGCTGTTTCCTCTACCGGAGTACCTACTTCTATAGCCCCCTGGCACTGCTCCTGGATCCCTGTCCATCACCAGTTTCCCCCAAATGCTGGTCTTCACCCTTCCCTTCCCACCGCACTAAGCCCACTCAGGTTGGGGCCTCTCATCCCTGCAGCCTGGTAGCTCCCGGAGGGCAGGTCTTGTTGGGGAGTCTATCTGAAATCCCTGATCGAGGGGTGTCCTCTTTGACCCTGCACTCAAGCAGCCTTAAGACTAAGATGCCGGCCCAGGTACCCTCTCCGTGCTGAGCACAGCTGTGCACCAATGTCTGCCCCCAGGCTGCCTCCTGCGAGTCTTTGTTCCAGCCTCCCTTGCCGCATTGGCTGTTGAAAGTAGAATTGGGACAAAGGTGGATGAGAGACAGAAATTTAGAGCTGCGAGGGAAGAGGAATGGAGCTCAATTCCTGCTCAGTCATTTGCACATCTGGAATCACTGGTTTTCCTTGAGCCCATCTCCCCCTGGGGAGCCCGAGGCTCAGCATTCCCAGCCTCTGTGGCTGCTGTGAGTCCGAATGGGGCACATCTTGGTTAGAGATCAACTATGGCAAAGTGGGATCCAGGGCCACTGCTATGGTTTGCACAGGCTCCGAGGCATGGGGAAGCTGGGTTCAACAGTAACCCCAGTTCTTACCTCTGCTTGAGGTGCCATCTTGAGTGAAAGGGGGAAAAGGGGAAGAAAGGATGAGGAAGGGCGTGGTGGCCAGTGACGCTCCCGACCAAGTTGGGTCTGGCTTTGCAGTCTGTCACGCTTTGAAGTGGCTGTAAGGGAGCCTGTGGACACTGAGGACACTGAGGAAGCCACCTCAAGTTCCTGATCCAGCTGTCTTACAGGCAACCCATATTCTTACTCTACCCTCAGCACCTCTGTCCCCTGCACCGAATGTTAGTGCCCCTGTTCTCCAGGGAGGAACCCAAGGCCCAGAGAAGTTATAGAGCTGGGGGGGTGCACAGTGTTAAAAGCCAAGTTTGCCTGTCAACTGTGAAATTGGAAGACTCCACCATGCCGCTCTTGCTGCTTCCACATAGACATATTTGAAACAGGGTTTCACTGTGCAGCCCTGGCTGGCCTGGCACTCCCTCTGTAGACTTGGCCGGTCTCTAACTTCCAGAGATCCACCTGCCTCCGCCTTCTGAGCACTGTGATTAAAGGAATATGTTGCCACACCCAGCCTTGCCACTTCCGTTATAAATAGGGGAGATTGGAGGACCAGGGCTTGCAGCCCTTGGGCATAGGTGGGCAGGGCCAAGAGAGGTGAGGCCCAGTGAGGCTCTTGAACCAGGCCCCTAGGGGACTCAGATCTCAAAGAGAGAGCAATTGACTGATGGACACCTCAGACTTTCTTTAGCCCTGACCACAACTTTTATTCAAACCAGAACTTTATTCCAGTATTTTCACCCATCCTATCCCTTGTGCCTTCCAGAGCCAAGTCCCTGAACTGTGATCTTGTTTCAGTCTTGTGGATGTTTACACAACCCTGATTCCCTCAGCTTGAGCCAGCTCCATAGGGCTGTCCCCAAGACTTGGCCCTTCTATAATGAACCCCTGCATTGCCATCCCTGACCCTGAGTTGGACATAGAGACACATGAGTTTCTTGTTGGTCTCTTTTCCAGTCTTTGCTGGGGGGACCAGCAATAACTAAGTTTCCAGAAAGTTAACTATGACTTACTTCAAGTTAAACTCATAGAAATCCCTCGGGTGTACCCTCCACAGTAATGGTACATTTTCCTGTATGCCGTCCCCTGGGGCCACCCCCCTCTAGCTTGCACATACTTTAAGGACCATCTTCTTCAGTGTTAGACATTAATGGAGAAGATGCTTTTCCTTGCCAGGCTCCTTTTAGGGTTCCCCTATTCCTGACCTAAGCTCCTCACCAAACCGGAACTTTATTCCAGCAATCTTCACTCATGTTTTTTGTGCCTCACTAAATTGTGGCAAACTGTGGCTAACTGTGGGCTGCTTGCGGGACTAGGACTTGGGTCTTAAGTGCTTTGGGTGGGACAGCCCAGAGCAGCCCCTGAGTGAGATTGTAAATGAAGTGACAGCTGGTACTGTGTGACGATTCCTCCGGGAGGGGCTAAGAGCACCCTCTAAGTGACAAGTCTCATTTCAGCTGCTTGACAAGCTGAGTGCCAGAAGGATATGTCTGATGACTTTGCCTCATCAGGGAATGCTGGAGGATGGGAAAGGACCAGAGCCAGAGAGTGTTGGGGGACTCTGGGGGTATTGCAAATGGGGACCCTTCTGCTCAACAACATATCAGTCATGCTCCTCTGAACCTCCCCTGTGAGGTAACAACTGGTCGCCTTACCCATAGACCCCTCTCCATTCACATCTACACCATAGTCACTAAACCTGTCTTTCCGTCTCTGCTCCAGCCAAGTATGACCTCCTAAAGCTGCCCGTGGTCCAGCAGTAGACATCTGTGAACCATGAGGTCTCTAGAGTCTTACCGAGAGTTCAGAACTGATCCAGAAAGGACAGAGATAAACGTGTGACAGTTACTGAGAGGACCTGGGGCAGAGCTTGTGCCACCCTTTACTCTGAGTGACTTTGGGGTAGAGAAGGCATGGCTAACACAACCCTCTCAGCTGGCCTGCAACTCTGAGCTCTGTCCCAGAAGCATCAGCCCAGCTATACTTCTGGGATGGGTTTGGGCTATTCCTCCTGGGCTCTGCGGCCAGGATACCTCAGGAAGAGCAAGCCAAGTGCCAAGGCCACCCAGGGTGGGAGTCAAGGCCAATGGGCTCTCTCAGACGTTCTAAGTTGGGCTGGTAGTAGAGGAAGTAGGATGGGGTCAAGCCAGCTCTTGGAATTGGTCTCCCTTCTGCCCAAACAGCATGATTCTGGCAGTAAAGGGCTGCCTCACGCGAGATGGAAACTAATCTTGGGAACTGGAAAGTGGGGATGGGGACTGGGGTGGCTCAGCTGTTTAGTGAGGCATACGATTCTTAAAGAGGGGCCGAAAATATAGGGACGTCGGGGCTAACATCTCCATAGCCTTCACAGTGCTTCAAGGGTCTCCAATTCATTGTACCACTTAGTCAACAGGACCTTGATCCATTCCAATCTCATTTCACAGATGACAAAATAGGAAAGGACAATGGTGCAGAACTGCGATCTCAGGTCACTTTGGACCCACCGGCTTTGTCCTATGGTACTAGGCTGGGGCCTTAGAACAGGGACTGTCAGGAAACGTTTGGTTTCCTGGAGTTGTTTAGTGACTCTGCCAGGTGAGCCAGGTCCCTGATGGCAGCTCAACACAGCCTGCCCTGTTTGCTGAGTGAATGAGAAGAGCCAGAGACTCTGAGGCAGCTCTAATCTGGAGTTAAATGGCCTGGAGAGGGTGTAGGGGATAGCTGCAGCTGGGTTCCTTTCCTCAGCTACACGCCCCTCCCTCCTGGAAGCTAGGGATAGAACGGGCAGAGCTGTTTATCCTGTCCCATCCTTACTGACCTATCCTGGGCTGCCAAAGAACACCAGCTCTGGCAGGATGCCTCTGGAGCAGGCTGATGCAGTGACCCAGCGAGGCTGCTCTTGACCTTATCTTAGGCACCTAGAGCATGAGGTGGAGGGCCTGAGCAGGAGTGATCAGGGAGCACGGGACCACTGGGTCTCCACGCCTCTCTCTAAGCGGCTTCACACCGGGCTAATTCCCAGAGTAGATGAGGGAGCAGTAAGTCCAGCCTGCAAGGAGAACCAGAGCCTGTGGCCCCTGTACTCTGGGCTCAGCCCTAGGGTTGCACCAGACTCCTAGCAGGGCATCTGGAAGGGTCCTGGGGTGACAGCACCAGGTCCCACTGTCAGCAGCCATCTGTACCCAACTTCTCCAGCCTGCTGACAGCCCCCTGGGCTCCTCCTCACACCTGCCTCCTGGACTCCGCCCTGGGTGTGCCCACCCCCTCCTTGTGGCTCTGGCTCAGAGCCCGCACTCACCATGCGCCCGTTGGGGACACCCAAGTGCTTGGGCTTCCCTGGCATACCGCTGCTGATCTCAGGTCCCCGCCACGGGGGGCCACCCACCACAGGGATTGTGGAAGCACTGATCAGAGCTCTGGGGTGGCAGGCAGGCAGTGGAGAGAGCTCGCTCTGCTCCTGCGGGCCCTCACATCCTGAAACACCAGCTCACTACCTCTTTTCTCTGCCACAGGAAGTGTCTCTATAGAAACCAAACCACAGAAAGAAGCAAGGTCTAAGAGAGCGAACGAACGCCTCTTCCTACTCGCATACACACACGTTCACGCACACACACATGCCGCCAACGCACCCTTGCACAACACACAGCAACACACAGCAGGAGCCTCCTTGTGCCCAGTGAGCAGCCTGGAGTGTTCTGGCTCAACCTGGGAGCTCCAAGGTTATGTGTTAGCATACAGAAGTGCATGGTCATATAACCAGGCACTTTTGGACCAGATAGTCTGTCTGGCAGGGCTTCCTGGGACATAGGGACATGTACACTGGGTCCTGGCTATCCATATGTGTGCTTTATTCAGCACACATTTACTCCATACCTACTATGTGCCCAGCTTATGCATACCTAGCACCCTTACCCCAGGCAGTTTGCATGTGGAGACTGTACTATCCTAGGCTGTCATCTGATGACCAGGTGAGTAAAGGGGTAAACATATTGCTTCCATGACCATGCATGTGGGCATGCATGTCATGAACTTATAGGCTTTCTTTCACAAGAGTACCTAAAGCTTCAGGCATACACAAGTAAAGCTGGATGTGGTGGCACATGCCTATAATGCCAGCCCTTTGGAGGTAGAGGCAGGAGAATCAGGAGCTTCAGCTACACAGTAAGTTGAGGTCAGACATAGCTACATGAGACTCAGTGTATGTGTGTGTGTGTGTGTGTGTGTGTGTGTGTGTGTGTGTGTGTGTATGTGTGTGTGTGTGTGTGTGTACACATGCATAGTGCCTTCGGTAGGTGCATATGATAGGCACAACCATATGTAGGTCTATGTGTACTCAGATACCCCAGGGATCAGGTATGCACATATGCACCAATGGGTAGGAAAATGGATCATGTACATCCATACCAAAGAGGTAAGTTAATCCATACTCATGGAGAAATCTCACCTTGGTGCAGAACTGTCTTAGTTCAGACTCTATAAGATAAATTCCTTGCCCAGCACTAGAGAGGCTGAGGCAGGTGAAGCTCTATGAGTTCACGGCCAGCCTTGGCTACATAGTTCCAGATCAACCAGGACTGCATAATGACACCCTTCCTGAAACAAATAACAAACAGGGCTGGAGGGATGGCTCAGTGGTTAAGAACACTGGCTTCTCTTCCAGAAGACCTGGGTTCCATTCCCAGCAACAATGTGATAGCTCACAACTGCTTGTGACTCCAGTTCAGAGAATATGATGCCCTCTCCTCGCCTCTAGGGGTACCAGGCATGCAGGTAGTACACAGGTACACATGCAGGCAATACAGTCACACACATAAAAAATATCTTAAAAATTATAAAGAAAAAAAATTCCATAGACTGGGTGGCTTGAACACATTTTCTTTTCTCAGCATTCTGGAGGCTGGCGTATACAAGATCAAGCACTGAAATGCTGTGGTCTGATGAGTCCTGACTGGCAGATGGCCATTTTTCTGCTGTGCTCAGATGTGGCAGAGAGAGAGGAAGCAAGCTCTCTCCTGTCTTGTCCTATAAAGGACACTCTTCTCATTACAGTGGATCCATCCTCAGTGTGAGGTACTTTCTGTCCAAAGGCCCCATCTCCAATATTTCCAAATACTATAAAATGAATGGGTAGCCTTCCAACATGTGCAAAGGAAAGTGTTCTTATAAAAAACTTTATTTCACTATTTTATTATTTATTGTATGCATGGGTGCATGTTCGTGCTGTGGCATAGAAGTCAGAGGGTAACTTTCAGGAGGAGGTTTTCTCCTCTCACCAACTGGGTTCTGGGGATATGACTCAGATGATCAGGCCTGGTCGCAAGTAGCACCCTTAACTGCTGAGTCATCTCATTGGCCTCACCCCAACTTTTCGAGACAAGTGAGAAGTATGTGTTTTGTTTTAGAGATTTCTTTATTATTATTATTATGATGATGATGATGATGATGTGTGTGTGTGTGTCTGTGTGTAGGTATATGAATGTGTGTGCCAATGCATGAGAAGGCCAGATGTATCTGATACCCTGGAGCTGGAGTAACAGGCAGTTATGAGCTGACTGATGTGGGTGCTGGGAACTGAACTCAGATCATCTTTCAGAGGAGTATACACTCTTAACCACTGGACCATCTCCAGCCCTAAGGTCTCACTATGTCTCCTAAATGAACCCTGAATTTCTGGGTTCAAGGAATTCTTCTGCCTCTATCTGTCTTTTCTGGCTGGATACAGAAGAAGGTAAGACTCTGGAGCAGTGGTTCTCAACTTTCCTAATGCTGTAGCCCTTAATACAGTTGCTCATGTTGTGGTGACCCCCAACCATATCATTATTTCATTGCTGCTTCACAACTGTAATTTTGCTACTGTTATGAATTGTAATGTAAATATCTGATATGCAGAATATCTGATGTGCAAACTGGAAAGGATTTTGACCCACAGGTTGAGAACTTCTGCCCTAGAGGGTCTAGGAGCCATAAGAACAAAGAAGCAGGGTCTATGCATTGGTGCATGGAGGCATGTTGTCCATCAACCTGGAACACCAGCTTTGGATAATTCTGAAGCCCTCAGAAACAAACTTGGTGCCATTGTACATATTATAGTCTATTTGTTAGGGCAGCTAGCACAGCCCTAGTTAATTTACCTCTTCCTGGATGCTTTGCTTCTGGCCATGCAGTCACGCATTTGAAGTGTGTGAGGTTGGGGTTGCTCTATAGGCTGGAGCAATGGCAAAGATGATCTTATTATGACGCTTCTGTGTTGTGGAATATTAGTTAAAGATGTGTTATGTTCGTTTATGCTGAGGAACACTTGTTTAGTGATGCAAATATTGTTGCATTCTTTTATGTTGCATTTAACTCTGTGCAGCTGTGTTACTTTGCCTGTCTAAAACACCTGATTGGTCTAATAAAGAGCTGAATGGCCAATAGCAGGAGAAAGGATAGGTGGGGCTGGCATGCAGAGAGAATAAATAGGAGAAATCTGGGAAGAGAGGAGATCTAGGAGTGAGAAAAGGAAGAGGACTCCAGGGGCCAGCCACCCAGCTACACAACCCTCAATGGAGTAGGAAATAAATAAATACAGTAACAGAAAAAGATAAAAACCCAGAGGCAAAAAGTAAATGGGATAATTTAAGTTAAGAGAAGCTGGCTAAAAATAAGACAAGCTAAGTCTGGGCATTTATAAGTAATTATAAGCCTCTGTGTGATTATTTGGGAGCTGGGTGGTGGACCCCTCAAAGAGTAAAGTGTATTAAAAAAAAGCCAATAACACATATGGGCTGAAGATGTAGTTCATTTGGTAGAGTTCTTGCCTAACACGTCAGACCCACAGTGCTGCGGGATGACTTTCTCTATGCTGTGAATATGTGTTGCTCTGATTGGCTGATAAATAAAGTTGCACTGGCCTATGGCAGGGCAGGATGGAGCCAGGTAGGAAAATTCAAGAGAGACAGTGAGAGGAGAGTGGGGGGAACTCGAGCTACCCAAGGAGCAACAAGATGCCATAGATCAGTAACGCCACAGTCCTGTGGCAAAATGTAGATTAATAGAAATGGGTTAATTTAAGATGAAAGATCTAGCTAACAAGAAGCTTGCCATCAGCCGTAAGTTGGTAATTATTATAAGCCTCTGAGTGATTATTTTATAAGCAGCTGCAGGACCTCAGGGCTGGGTGGGACACAGAAAAACTTCCAGCTATATCCCAGCACTGCATAAAATTAGGTCTGATGGTACACATCTTAATCTCAGCAATAGAAGCAGGAGAGCCAGGGAGTCCAAGGTCATCCCCTGTTTCATAACTGGAGGCCAGCTAGGCTACAAGTTAGCTTGTCTCAAACAATTAAACAGACAAGTGCTTATGCAGCAGCTCATTTCTAAAATCCCAGCACTCAGGAGCCTGAGGCAGTAGGATTGCCATGAATTGTCAATCTGGGCTACAAAAGTGCTTATGAAGCTAGAGAGGTTGCTCACTAATACAGTGCTTATATAGGCATTTGCAAAGTCCTGGATTTGATACCCAGCATTAGAATAAACAAATAAGTGAATAATGTACCTGTGAGGGAGTTTATGTGACATGACTGAAATATGTCTGTCTGCTGCATCATGCACCCAGGCTTCATTCAGGTTTCTTAGGGTGCTTTATAGCTTGCAAGGTCTCCTAACAGGACTTCATTTGGTCCTTGTGGTAGTTTGAATGTAACTGGCCCCTATAATCTCATAGGGAGTAGCACTGTTAGGAGGTGTGGCTTTATTGGAGTGGGTATGTGTAGTAGGACAGGCTCATGGGGCGAGGAAATTGTCTCAAACCAGTTGCCAAGGCATGCACATAATGTGCTTCCTTATGAGCTAACCTGGAGTCTGTCTGAGGGCCCAGCAGCAGGTGCTGTCAGAGCTCCTAATCATGCCCAGTCAATAAGAGATGACCTCTCAATGCCACCAGATCAGGACACAGCCTGAGTGTTGGGAGGAGGGCCTTCCCCATTACTGAATAAAAGAGTCTGCTGTTTGCCTTTCACCTGACTCCCAGTGTCTGTGTCATTGACTCTGCACCTTCTTACCACCTCCCCTGAGGAGGGCCTAGCAACAGGTATGACCTTGTTGGAAGATGTGTGTCACTGTGGGGGCAGGCTTTGAGGTTTCCTATGCCCAGGATTCTGCCCAGTGTGTCAGTCAACTTCCTGTTGTCTGTAAGATGTAGGACTCAGCTACATCTGCCTGCATGCTGCCATGCTCCCCATCATGATGATAATGGACTAAACTTCTGAAACTGTAAGCAAGCCACCCCAATTAAATATTTTCATTTATGTGAGTTGCTGTGGTCATGGTGTCTCTTCACAGCAATAGAAACCCTAACTAAGACAGAAGTTGGTACGAGGAGTGTGGTATTGCTGTGAAAGGCCTGACCATGTTTTTGTTTGAAGGAATATGGACCACAGGACTGTGGATCAGAAGAGCAGTGAATGCTTTAAGCACTGCTTAATGGGGTGTACTAGCAGGAGTGTGGAAGACAGAGGCACAAAGAGTTATTTGAACTGTGGGGTGGGGTGGGCTCAAGAGGTTTTAGAGGAGAATTTTAATATGTCAGATGGTTCTTGTGATATTGTGATGAGGAAAGTGTCTGCTTTTTGCCTTGTCCAAAGAGTCTGCCTGAGGCCAAAGTGCAGAATTTTCTAATGAATTCAGCTGGCAGAGGAAATCTCAAAAACAGCCTAGTATAGACTCTGTTTTGTGGTTACTGGAGTTAACTCTAAAGAAGACATATAATGAAAAGGAGTGAGCTGAGCAAGGAAAACTATGTGAGGAGAAAAAGAGCACCAGGAAGTGTCGAGGAGATAAACCCTGTGTTCAAGGAGATAAACAGATTTAGAAATGAAATAAAGGGAGTGGTGACCTCAGGGCAAGATCCCACCCAGCTAAGTTCCCTACTTGTGAAAAGGAACTAAAAAAAGCTTAGAGCCTGGTGTGGTGACACACATCTTTAATCCCAGCACTGGGATGGCAGAAGCTGGCAGATCTCTGAGTTAGAGGCCAGCCTGGTCTACAGAGCAGGTTTCAGGAAAGCCAAACTTAGGCAGTGAAGGACAGAAAGCTGGTGAAGATGTAATTGAATAAGAGGGCCATTTTCCAGCCCCAGCAAGCAGCAGAACTTTGTGGCTGCTTTGGCCACTTAGTTCTGGCTTTAGAATTAAGGACAGAAGATATGAGTTATGGAATTTGCCACCCCCACCTCTGCTGCCAAGACTAAAGGAACCACTGAGGCCAGATGTGTCAAGGGTGTCGTGAATGAAGGCCTAGAAAGGCCATTGCATGAAGCTGTGAAGTTGAAGCCTTGCAGACCCCAAGATGTTGGAGGTGCCAGAACCGTGAGATACCTGCTGAGGAGAGCTGCTAACAGAGAGTGAAAACAGCTAAAGAGAGAGAAGTGTGTTTCAGTCAACAAAGCTGAATGGAGTTGGAGATCTGAAGAGTGTTTTGATACCAGACAGGAAGATGCAGAGTTTGGAGTATGCCCAGCTGGTTTTTGGTCTTGCTTTGGTCCAGGATTTCCTCACCATCTTCCTTTCCCTGCATTTTGGGATGTAATGTATATCCCATGCCATTATGTGTTGGAAGTGTGTGATCTGCTTTTTAATTTGGTTTTTACAGGTGCTTGTAGTTAAGAGATTGCATGAATCTCAGAAGAAACTTTGAACTTTGGACTATTAAACATTGTTGAGACTGTGATCGACTAGAGACTTTTGAAGTTGGACTAAATGCATTTACCATTATGATATTGTTAAAAGCTTAAGGGGGCCAGGGAGTAGAATGTGATTGTTTGAATGTAATTGGCCCCCATAATCTCACAGGGAGTAACACCACTAGGAAGTGTGGCTTTGTTGGAGTAGGTGTGGCCTTGTTGGAGGAAGTGTGTCACTGTGGGGGTGGGCTTTGAAGTTTCCTATGCTCAGGTTACCACCCAGTGTGTCAGTCAACTTCCTGTTGCCTGCAAGATGTAGGACTCTCAGCTACATCTGCCTGCATGCCATCATGCTCCCCATAACAATAATGGACTGAACCTCTGAAACTGTAAGCAAGCACCCAATTGAATGTTTTTATTTATAAGAGTTGTCATGGGCCAGATGGTGGTGGCACATGCCTTTAATCCCAACACTCGGGAGGCAGAGCCAGGTGGATCTTTGTGAGTTCGAGGCCAGCCTGGGCTACCAAGTGAGTTCCAGGAAAAGGCACAAAGCTACACAGAGAAACCCTGTCTTGAAAAACCAAAAAAAAAAAAAAAAAAAAAGAATTGCCATGGTCATGGATGGTGTCTCTTCACACACACTAAGACAGTCCTCATGAGCATTTTATGAATGCTGCTCCTTACTCCTGTTTGACGGATCAGAGGACAGTGAGCTGTCTGATCACATGGTGCCCTGCTCATATTGTTCTGTGCTGTTGCATAGCTTGCTTTTGTCCTTTTACTTCAGTCCAGAACCTCAGCACATGGAGTAGGTCTTGCCTGTTCAGTTAAATATTTCTGGAAATACCTTCAGAGACATACCCAGACATATGTCTCAAAGATGATTCTAAATTTGATCAAGTTGACAGTGAAGATCAATCATTACACCATCTCTCTACCATGGATTTCAATACACATCTTTGCTTTTTCGATTGAGACAGGATCTCAAGTACCCTTCAGCTGGCCTCAACCTCCTTATGTATCTGATGATGACCTTGAATTTCTTATCCTCCTGCCTCTACTTCCCAAGTGCTGGGATTACAGGACTGTGCTACCATGCCCAAATACCACATACTCCTTATCTGTTCTGATCCATTGTGTTCCTTCTTAAGTTTCCTCATCTAGTTCTAGTTCCCTATGATGAGAGACTTCTCAGGTAAGTTCCTGGTAAACTTGTACTCATTCTTCATGAGCCAATTCCAGGTTCTAGAAAAAAAAATTCTTTCATTAGTTAATTCCTTCCCCTGTGTACTTTTCTAAATTCCTGGGACTCAGTTGTGACTGTGCCCAACACTCAGCCCTCAATTGAAGCCCAGTGGGATGCACACAGCCTAGTTTGTACAGATGTGGGCAAGTCTCTGGAAGAGGGGCTCATTAGGAATGAGAGCAGAAGGCTTTTGTTTTACATGTATGTTTGCTTTCACTGTATCTATGTGCATGTTCACACATACACACAAATATTTATAAACATAGCTCTCTTATCAGCAGGATCAACAACTAACTATAGATGGAAGATATTCAGACAAAATTGTTTCTTGTCTTAGTCAGGGTTACAACTGCTGTGATAAACACCATGACCAAAAGCAACTTGGGGAGGAAAGGGTTAATTTGGCTTCCACTTACATATCACCATCAAAGGAAGTCAGGACGGGAACTCAAACAGGGCAGGTTCCTGGAGGCAGGGGCTGATGCAGAGGCCATGGAGGGGCTCTGCTCACTGGCGTGCTCCATACGGTTTGCTCAGCTTGTTTTCTAATAGAATGCAGGACCACCAGCCCAGAGATGGCACTACCCACCACAGGCTGGGCCCTCCCATATCAATCACTAATTAAGAAAAAATTCCCTATAGCTGGATCTTACAGAGGCATGTTCTCAACTGAGGTTCCCTCTTTTCAAAATACTCTAGTTGTGTCAAATTGACATAGAATTAGCCAGCACACTTCTTACTGAAACATACAAACTTTTCTTGTTATTCTCTATCGACACCACTTTTACATACAATTAATATTGTATTATGTATTATATATAATCTAGAAATGATCAGAGGCCATTCATAGTGGCACATGCCACTAAGTGGCACTTTAATTTCAGTACTCATAAAGGAAAGACAGGTGGGTCTTTGTGAGTTCAAGGCCAATCTGTTCTACATAGTGAATTTCCAGGCCAGCCAGAGCTACTTAAGGAGACCTTGTCCCCCTCCCCCCCAAAAAAAGGACAAAAAACCTAAACCAAACCAAACCAAAAACACCCCAAACATAAACCAAACAACACATATGCCTTTAATCCCAGAACTTGGGAGGCAGCAGGCAGATCTCTGTGGGTTCAAGGGCAGCCTGGTCTTCAGAGTGAGTTCCAGGACAACCAGGGCTACACAGAGAAACCCTGTCTCAAAAAACCAACCAACCAAACAAACAAACAAAAGTATACTGGAAGATGTACATAGGTTATATGCAAATACTGTAACCATTTTATAATTGGAATTTGAGTATTTGTGGATTTTGTTTGGGGGAGGGCACCCTGGAACCAATCTCCTGCACACATCAAAACAAAAATTGTATTTGCAAACACACTACAAGAGTATATTACTAGCCAAGCATGATGGTACAGGCTTATACTCCCAGCACTGGGACAACTGAGACAAGAGAATTGCTGTGAATTCAGGGCTAGCTTGGGTCAACATAGTGAATTCAAGTCACTGCAAGCTGCAGTGACCCTGTCTCAAAAAACAAAACAAATAAAAGTGCAGCCAACCAATCTGGCAGCCTGTGTTTATAACAAGAGCAGTTACTTCACATTAATTCGAACCATTATTGTAAATTCCTGGTCAGATCCAGCTGGAAGACAAAGTCGTTTGTACAGGAGCAGTTCTACTTAGCTCAAGTCTTCTTGTGAGAATACGGGCTAGATTTGCAATTTTTCATGAAAAAGTGGAAATTGGAATTTCTTTTTTAAGATTAAAAAGAATCAATTCATGTGTGTGTTTGTGTGTATGTAAGTATAGGTGTCCATGGAGGCCAGAGGTGGGCATTGTCTCCTCTGTAAATGAAGTTATATATGGTTAATCTAAAAATATCCAAAGTGAGTGCTGAAAACTGAACCCTGGTCCTCAGAAAAAGCAGAAAGCACTCCTAACTCCTGAGCCATCTCTGCAGCCCCAAATCAGGATTTCTAATCTAAATTTAAGTATCTTGACAAAACATACCGGCAGTTAAATCTTTTACTAAATAGATTAATAGGTGAAATAGAACTGTATTTAGCAAAACACTACCATTGTCCAACCCTCCAGAGCCGCCCGGGACCTTTCACAGGCACT
Source organism: Onychomys torridus (assembly GCF_903995425.1). Taxonomy (NCBI): domain Eukaryota; kingdom Metazoa; phylum Chordata; class Mammalia; order Rodentia; family Cricetidae; genus Onychomys; species Onychomys torridus. The sequence goes on along the minus strand of NC_050447.1, from coordinate 128,270,854 downwards.
TTTTGTGGCAACAGGAACTGACACTTTTGGAGCTAGATGACTTCCCGCCTTCACTGAGGTCCCAGGCCAGAATCTGGTCTGTTCCTGCTGCTTCAATCTGACTGTGCCTGAGTAATTAGGGGTAGTAAAATAACTGGGTCCCTTTTAAGTCTCCAGAGGAGTGTTAGCTAGAGGTGGATTGAAGGTTTGCCCCACCCACCAGTCCAAGGTGGCGCTAGGACTGGACTCCAGGCTTTCTACTTCACTCCATTGCGGCTTTTCCCACTGTACCGAGAAAGGTCATTTCAAAGACAGGACCTATGGCCAGAGGTTTAAGATTGAGTAGTGTCGGTGTGCCCAGTTTGCGCAAGGAGCCCACGAAAACTACAAGTTCCAGCATGCTTTACTTCGAAGGCGCCATTCCAGCTCAAATATGTCCTCTGCATCTTGTTGGCCCTCATGCCTAACGTGCTGCCCCATGATTGGTTGGATCCCTTGTCGCTCGTAAGAACACTTTACAGTGGCCGGCTGACAGGCGACCAGGAACCTCTAAAGTTGCGGAACCGCGCTCTTTCCTGGATAGGAGGTTGCCCAGCCAATAAGGCTGTCATCCCGCTGACTGCGAGGCTTTCCTTCTCAACTCTCCGATGATACTCGTTTGGAGGGCTTCCGGCCGGAGACCATTAGCAAAGACACCCGGAAGGCGGAAGTCTTAGGGCGGAAGTGGCCGAGAGAAAAGGAGAATGGCGGCCGAGGCCTGGCTTTGGCGCTGGGGCTGGGGCTGGGGTCAGCGGTGCCCAGGGAGGCCTGGGCTTCCTGGCCCCGGCCCAGGCCCCGCTACACTAATACATTTTCTTCTGTTGCTGGGGCCGGTGGCTGCGGATATAACCGACGGCAACAGTGAACACCTTAAGCGGGAGCACTCGCTCATCAAGCCCTACCAAGGTGAGACCCGCCGCAGGGATGAGTGAAGGCTGAGGATGCGGCACTGGAGTTGGTTGGAGGAGGGCATGCCACTTTTGTTGAGCAGAGCAGCTCTGTAGATTTCTGGCATGGCATTTTGGGCACCTGTCGATGTCAGTCTCTGTCCACAGGGGTCGGTTCCAGTTCCATGCCGCTCTGGGACTTCCAAGGCAGCACCATGCTTACGAGCCAGTATGTGCGTCTGACCCCTGACGAGCGCAGCAAAGAAGGCTCGATTTGGAACCACCAGGTGAGTCTTTCCCAAGAGGCTAGACACCAGTGATCCAGTAATTTCTGCCCCAACAGGCAAGCCTAGTTTATACACGTGCGTCTTTTTGTCCTGCCAATTTTCTGTCCTGGTCGTACAAGTAGTAAGAGAGAACCCATATCGTGTAGCTACTGTGTGTCGGAAGCTGTGCGTGACACTGAACACTTTTCACCCTTAATTTCTCCAGAAACCATGCAAAGTACGTAATGATGTCCCCATTTTAATGACATGTCACTTAACAAGAAATGAGTGGAGTTGTTAGACTCAGTTGACCCCACTTAATCGTGGGAAGGATGAAACTGTATCCTCATTGAGTATTTTGCTGTGTGTTGGGTACTGACCTTGCCACACCTTGTTAGATTTAATTCTCCAACAAGGCTTTTGGAATAGATGGATTTGATGCCTTTAATGCAGAGGCAGTATAGCCAGTGAACGTGTGTTTCAGCTGACCTTTCTGATCTCCACCCTTAGCAATTCATTGGCTACACCTGATGCCTCTGGTCGGCAATGTGAGAACCCCTTTGACATACTTAGCAGACTAATTCCTGTGCTTGGCTGAGGCTTGTCAGCAGTTATATCTCCACTGGCCTTTGCCTTGGAGGTCAGGAACCTGAGATGCCATTGTCTTGTGGTGTGGGAGCAAAGCTGTGCAGTGTCTACATGGAGGAAGGAGAGGTTGGGAAAGGGAGTAATTTAGGGATAGGCATAGCTTGAAAAGAAGCCTGCTTCTCCCCAGCCTGCCTGATCTAACCTTCTCTCCACCCACACTGTTGGCCAGTGTCCTACTTTTCTAGTTTTGCCATCTCTGTGCTCCTAGCCCTTCTGGCTGATTTTGTTATTTAGTTCTGGAAGACTCCACTGTCCTTGCGTGGCCTCATTTGCTGGTTCCGTCAGCACCTCCCCTCTTTCTGCCTTGTGCCTCCACACTGCTGCTCGCGGCGTCTGTGGAGACTTTTCTCCATTCAGTTTCGGCTGCGATCTTCAGAGCCTGAGGCCTTTGGTGAATGGAAAACTACATATGTCCACACAGTCTGTCCCCTGGGGACTGGCGTCTCCAGTCCTTCTGTCAGTTTGTTCCAGCCTGTCTGGCTGCCTTCTTCCCCTCAGGACCTGTCTGGGACAGTGCCTCCTGGTTATTCGTGACTGCTCCTTGGTTACTTCTCATCTGTTAAGTCCGGGTTCAAATGCCGCACACTCCGAGTATTTGATTTAATTGTCTCAAACCACCACCCTGTCACCCAATCATAGTCGCCACATCATTATTCTGTCTAAGGCTTTTCAAATACTTTTTTGTTCTTTGTATGGTGCTGTGAATTGAACCCCGGTTCTAGTAGTTCTTTGATACTACATTTTTTAGGTGGTAATGTAGCCTTGTCTTTTTCATAGAAATCAGTTTAATATAGCATTGAGTCTTGTTTTGTAAAAAGCAAGGTAAAAATATTGGTAGAACTGTTAGGAATTAGGTTTCTCCACAAGGAGCAGACACATCCAAGTTAGCCATCTTGTAAGTGGCTGATGGTTAGCATAGTCAGTGGTGATGTCACTTCCTTTGGGTACATTGCAGCCTTCCCTTGTTCAGCTCCAGGACTTTTGCTGCTGGACCCTGATGACAGTTTTTAAATGTTTGCAGCTCATTTATACTTCTGGAAAGACATTGCTTGAAACTCTTAGAAGTTCCTATGTAATGTTTCCTCGCAGAGCTGCAGTTCTGTTCTGTTTTGAATCTCTTTCACTTGTATTCCATGTGGGAGAGGCACTGGATGAGCAAACACTGGCCCAGTACTCCTGCCTTCTGAGCTGACATGTGGCTCGGAGGTGATCTTGTGTGAAGGCTGCAGTGGCCCTTAAGCTTGTTTATTGTCAGTGTGCCAGGCCAAAATTCTGTATCCCCTCCCTCTTTTTAAAAGTTGATACTGAGGCTAGGGAGGTAGGTGAGTGGGCATAGTGTTTGCAGTACAAACCTGAGGATCCAAGTTCAGGTCCGTAGCACCCATGTAAAAAGTCTGGTGTCTGGCTGGTTGTAACTTAGCTCCAGGTTTAGAGAGAGACTTTCTTTAAAAATAAAGTGAATGGACTGGAGAGATGACTTAGCAGTTAAGAGCACTTGCTGTCTTGGCAGAGGACATAGAGTTTGTGTCTGTGTGTCTGAATGCATGTACCCACATCGAGTGGCTCAAAACTGCCTGCATCTCTAGCTCCAGGGTGTTCAACACCCTCTTCTGGCATTTTTAGGCATCTGCACATGCACATAGATTTAAAAAAAAATGTCGACGGGTGTGGTAGTATGCACCTTTAATACCAGCACCTGGGAGGCAGAGGCTGGCAGATGGATGTTTGAGTTGAGACCAGCCTAATCTACTTAGGAAGTTACTGGCTAGCCACAATTACATAGCGAGACTCTCTCTCAAAAACAGCCCTCTCCCCAAGAAATTGTCTTGGGTTCAAATATCTGTGAAGGGCAATGGGACAATTAGGTGCTTGTCTTGGCCCTGGGTTCAACTTCCAGCACCTCAGAAAGACTTGTGAAGGATATAGTTTCAGGCATGCCAGATAGTGATGTTTTTATAACAAGACTGTTTAGATGGTACTAGGCTATGATATCATAACTCAAGAGGCTGAGACAAGAACATTTCTTAGAGTTTGAGACCAGCTTAGGCTATGGTGTGAGACTCTCTCTTGGAAAAAAAAATCAATCCAAGCAAACAAATAAATATGAGTAAATTCAAATTGAGCATCAGGATTTTGTTTTGTTTTTTGAGATGGTCTCATCTAGCTCAAAATTGACCTCAAATTTGCTACATAGTCAAGAATGATCTTCAGTTCCTGATCTTCCTGCTCAGTCTCCCAAGTGCTCAGTTTACAGGCTGTACCACCATGCGCCAGAGCACACCGTGGGTGTGTGTTGGGTCGGCTGTGTGCGGATGTATGCATGAGGAAGCTGGAGGGCAACCTCGGCTGTTTCTCAGGAGCCAGCTTCTCGCTGTCTAGGAGCTGGCTATCTGGCTGGTTAGCCTAGTGGATCCATCTGTCTCCTTCCCAGCACTGGCAGTATATGTGCATGCTGCCGTGTCAGGCTGGGCAGGGTTTCTCTGTAGCCAGGCTGTCCTGGAACTCACTATGTAGACTAGGCTGGCCTCAAACTCAGAGATCTGTCTCTGTCTCTACCTCCCAAGTGCTGAGATTAAAGGCATGTGCCACCAAGCCCTGCCTACCACCTTACTTTTTAGACAGGGGTCTCTAATTGAACCTGGAACTTGCCATTTCAGCCAGACTGACTGGCCAGCCAGACCTCAGAACTGCCTATTACAGTCTCCACAGCTCTGCATGCTCCTGTATCTACCTTTTATGTGGGCACGGGGGACCCACACTCAGGTCCTCATGCTGGTGCAGCAGCACTTTATGCACTAAGCCACCTCTTACCTCAACTTCACAGGACTCTATAACAGCTCTTATAAAATAGAAATTCACGTGTACAAGTTCTGAGAAAGTTTACTTTCTAGACCAGTGGGGATTGTCGTATAGCAGGGTAACCCACCACACCTGGTTTTTACTTTGTTATTTTGTGAGATGGAGTCTTGCTCTTTTTCCCTGGTTGGCCTTGAACTCTCAAGTGATTCTCTTGTCTCAGCCTTGCATGTAGCTAGGACTACAGGCAAGCATCACTGTAATGATTTCTAAGCTGATCAATTGCATCTGCTTTCTGTTTTGTTCAAGCAGAGCTGTAGAAGCTATCTAAAATGATTTGTTATTCTGGTTATTCTGGTCTCCTTGTTCTGGTGTGGTAACAAGCATTAGGACTTCTGTGGAATCGTGGGATAAGAACTATGCCCTTGCTGGGTGGTGGTGGTGGTGCATGCCTTTAATTCCAGCACTTGGGAGGCAGAGCCAGGCGGATCTCTGTGAGTTCTAGGACAGCCTGGTCTACAGAGGGAGTTTCAAGGACAGGTGCCAAAGCTACACAGAGAAACCCTATCTGGGAAAAAACAAACAAAGAACTGTGCCCTTACAAAGCAGCAGCTTCTAAGTCGATTTCAAACCACATTGCACCTGTTTTAAGGCATGTTAATCTTCAGTCTTCAATCTGGGGTTGGGAGGCCTGTGGTCCCCTGGGACTCTTCCCGGGCCCTTCAGTTCCGACTGTGCTTTTTCCTGCCCCTGACCATCACGTGTGCTTTTTCCCTTCCCTTTTCGGTTGTCCTTTTGTTCCAGGCTGGCCTTGACCAGCTTGGGCTTTTTCCTCATTGTTGTCTTCAGGAGCAGGGTCTTCATCAGTTACCTATTGCTGTGAAGAGACACCATGAACATGGCAACTCTTTTAAAAAAGAAAGCATTGAATTGCGGCTGGCTCATAGTTTCAGAGGTTTAGTCCATTATCATCATAGTTGAGAACAGAATGGCAGACGTCCTGGAGAGTAGCTGCAAGTTCTACATCTGGATCTGCAGGCAGGAGGAAGAGAGAGACACTGGGACTGGCTTGGGATTTTGAAACCTCAGAGCCCACCTCCAGTGACACACTTCCTCCAGTAAGGCCACACCTACTCCAACAAGACCTCACCTCCTAACCCCACAAGTAGTGCCGCCCCCTTGGTGACCACCTGTAACTATATGAGCCTATGCGGGCTGTTCCTGTTCAAACCACCACAGGCAGCAAAGAAGCCATTTGAGAGAGATTCTGAGCCGCCTCTTCTACATGAGAAAATTGAATTTTTTTTTTCAAATACATGTGTGCTATTTTGGTAGTTTGATATATTTAAATTATTGATATCTGGTTTTAATTGTGCCATGGTCAAGGATTTCTATCCCTGGACTTTTTTTTTTATTCTAATGTTAACTGTTTTTTGATACCCAAAATGTTTTCATTTAATTTTTTTCCATCTGTAGCAACTTGAAGCCAGTTTGCTAAATCTTTCTGCCTTTGACTTCTGAGTATTAGGATTACTAGTGTGACTTGCCATTCCCAGCCAAAATTTTTATTTGGAGATATTGTAGATTCACATACAATTGAAAAAATAATAATAAACAAACAAACAAAAAATAAATAAATAAGCTGAGTCTGGTGGCATATCCTATCCCTGTAATCCCAGCTATTTAGGCTGAGGCAGGAGGATCACAAGTTTTTTTGTTTTGTTTTATTTTTTGTTTTTTTCGAGACTGGGTTTCTCTGTGTAGCTTTGCGTCTTTCCTGGAACTCACTTTGGAGACCAGGCTGGCCTTGAACTCACAGAGATCCACCTGCCTCTGCCTCCCAAGTGCTGGGATTAAAGGCCTGTGCTGCTGCCGCCGCCACCACCACTCAGCAGGATCACAAGTTGAAGGCTTACCTGAGCTATACAGAGTGAGTTCAAGCCCAGCCAGAGCAAGTAGTAAGCCTTTATCTCTGAAATACAGTGAAGTACTGATGAGGTGCCTCGGCAGGTGACACCTGGGTTGCACCCCAGAACCCACAGAAGAAGGAGGAACCGACTTTCACAAGTTGTCCTCCAGCCTGCACACTCAAGTTGTGTTTTTTCCCACAAATAATAGTAAATAAAGGTTAGAGACAAGAACGGCAAGTCTAGTGAGTTCTGCTAAGAGTTTAGGGAAGAAAAAGGCTGGCTGACACCTGGGTTCAATCCCCGCACTGCAACAGTACATACCTGAAGGAATGAAGTAGCACAGAGCTGAGGCTGGGGTTTCGTCTCACTTCTCTTCCATTTACATGAGATATGGTGACTGACATGTTAAGGTTAGCCTTGTCTCTTACTGTTTTCCTTCTGTCTCTCCCTGTCCTCTTCTCTCTGGTCTTGACAGCTTGAGCTGAGCATTTCTTATTCATTTTTCCTCTTTTATTAGTCTGGAAGTCATTTGCTTGTTTCTCAGGGCTTCTTCTTGTTGTTGTTATTTATGTTTACATTTGTGCTTCTGTGTGTATGCAAGTGTGTGCGGGTGCCTTTGAAGGCTAGAAGGTCCCATCAGATCCTGGAACTAGAGTTAAAGGCAGTTGTGAACTTCCTGAGCTGGGTGCTGGGAACTAGCTGGGGTCCTCTGGAAGAGTGGCCACTGCTCTTTATCACTTAGCCCTCTCCCCAGCCTCTTGTTTTCATTTTGTATGGTTATACTAGATGACAAGTGTACAGGTGTCTAAGCGCCTAGGAGGCAGAAGTAGGAAGTTTGCCAACTCAAGGCTCTCCTGAGCCACATAGCAAGACCCTGTTTTAAAATGATAGGGCTGGAAGTACGCAAAACCTGGCTTTTGTCTGTGACACTCCAAAACAGCCTTTCCCAAACACACACACACGCACGCACGCACGCACGCACGCACGCACGCACGCACGCACGCACGCACGTCACATCCTCGTTTACCAGAGTCTTAAGGAGAATGTGTAGTTTTATACTTTCACTTTCTTCCTGGACAGTGCCAGGACCTTGGGACACTGTGTTCATTCTGTTACCAGCCTTTATTTTAGTCCCTGGTGGTGTGAGCTGTGCAGCACTGAGCAGTCAGGTACTGCTGTATGTTCTGTCTCTGAACTGACTGTGTTCCCTGTTCTTCCTTCCTGAACCTCTGACTCCCACATGGATCTGGATCATTATCCTTCTCCATGAAGAATGAAAGACAGTGTGAGAGAGCTGCTGGTAATTAATTATTGTAATTTTTTGTTTGTCTGAAATTGTCTTAACTTCACCTTTTTCTGAGTACATTTGCTGAATGTGGGCTCTTCTGCTGGCTGCCTTTTTGTTTCATTTCTTGAATGTGTATTGTCTTTTGCTAATTGTTCGCTCCTTCGAAGGTGGTCTGTTATTGGTTTTTAAACCCCTGGTTGTGTTAAAATTACTGCCCTTCTACTGCAGGTGGGTTAATCTGTTCTCTTTTATGCTACTGAAATGAAGTATCATCCAAGAAGGCATATCTTTCAGAAAGAAAGTGTTACAGTTTGGAGTCAAAACCCATTTAGCGTGGTACTGCCTCTGGTGAGGGCTTCCACATGTACATTACTTCAAGGCAGAAGGCATTATGAAGTGGGGCGTTATGAAGTGGGGCATGCTGCAAAAGGACTTGGGAGTTGGAGGTAGGGAAATCAGGACTTGAAGGCCTCTTGAGCTTTGTGTGACTTTGTGTTGTCTTAAAACTAACAGAAAACAGCCTGGAGAGATGGCTTAGTGGTTAAGAGCATGCTTTGCTCTTGCAGAAGGTCTGAGTTAGATTCCCAACCATATTGGGCAGAACACAGCTGCCAAGGTGGTCCAAAGCCTCTGACCTCCACAGGCACCTGCACTCACTTGTGCATGCACACACCTATGCACATACAATAATTAAGAATAATGAAGTACACCTTAAAAAAAAACAAACAGAAACAACACAATTAACCAAGACTATTGAGGTCTAGCCCCTGATAGTCTTTTCCCAGGGTTCCAGAAGAGATGCTACCAGTGGCGAATTTAATCTGAGGGCTGTTGGGTGAATCTACATACACGACTCTTTAGTCCATTCACTTTATTCTTCTGGGTCAATTCTCTCTCTACACAGCTTCTATTCTGTTCTCATACTCGGCTCCTTTCTTGCCTGATTCTCTCTACACTTCTCTGCTGTTCTCTTTATGTTCTATCTTGGTTCTCCCATCTTAGTCCTGCCCTGTCTCAGTTCTCCACCTTAGTTCTCCAAGTCTCTGAGGTTTACAGTTATCTACCTGTGCAATCAGCAATACCCTGGCCAAAGCAAGGTCACATGGCTTCAAGTCCCTCAGGGTCAAACAGGGAGGTGATAAGATCCACACAAAGAGCAGTAATTGTCAGCCATCATTTGCAACCCAAAAGGGAAGTGGCTAATGGGGAAAGAATTAACTAAGGGCTAAATTCGGTTAATAGATCCAAAAAGGGAATTTATGTGCTCAAACTGTATTCTTAGAAGTGGTTAGGTAAAATGTTAGGATTCTATAAGTCACTAAGTTGTGAGTGAAAATAAAACTGCCTTTTTTTTCCTTTGGCGCCATATCTGTCCAAACTTATCTCGGCTTTTCTGGCAGAGTGGGGGAAGTGTACTTGGTAGCTAGGCAACCTGCATCACAGCTTGATGTACCTGGTATGTAAAAGCCCTTTTGTTCTGAGTTAATTGTTAAAGGGAGTTTTTGTTTTTTGTTTTCTGCACACAGAAAGCACTTAATAAAAGTTAACTTGAGTAGGTGGTGCGTGGAGTCTGAGCACCCAGTGCTCAGGCCCCTGTTCCTGGCAGTTCACCATTGGGGTGGTCGGTATACATGATAAGAGATTTAATGTTGATGCTTTCCTTAGTAGCGTTTCGACCCCTTCTCCCAACCGCTTCTGGACATTGAGTTATGTTGGGTCATTCTTTGCCCAGTCTGCTCCTTGCCCTTAGCGTTGCTCTTTTCCATGCTAATGAATTCCAGCTGCATGCTGGCCACAATTGTTAGTGCATGACTCAAGGGCTCACTTTAACTTCTAGAACTTACACAAAGTTATGGGACCAGTGTAGACAAATCTCCAAAAAAGACAATTCATAACAGGTAAAGGAAGTTCTTTAGAACTAGAGATAGTGCTGGAAAAAGAAGGGTTAAGCTTAATTAGCATATCCACCTGGCCTGGGCAGTTGTCTCAGTGTAAATTTTTACCTTCTCTCAGGAGCTAACAGATAGTCTGAATGCTTTTGTCCAGAGGAGGTCCTGGCAGGGTGTTCAGGAAAAGCCTGAAATTAGGGGTCTTGGCTGTGTGCCTGCTATCAGCACAGTTGGGGGATGTAATCCAAATACTCCCAATTGTTTAGGGGAAGCTGTGCCCAGTGAATGATCAACCACACTGTAGAAGTTCTTGGGTTAAGAATCACATGGGAAGGCTACAATAGCACACAGGAAATTCACTGCAGGAAACAGCCGATACATTCAACAGCCAGTATCACTAAGACTCCTTGAGGCTTGGCTTTATCCTCTAGAAGAGCCCTGCTCTTCTGGGTATTAGTTTTTGCCATTGTCAGCTGAATTCCTACTTCATATTTTTGCAGCTCGCAGCAACAAATAGCATCACTTTGGGATGGAAAGGAGAGCTCATAGCAAAACTAGGAGTGGTCAGTAGCCACTCCCAGGTGTCCTTGGAGAGCTCAACTTTTGTGTGGGTTTATAGTTTTGAGATGGATTCTAGGCAGGCACTCCACCAGTGAGCTACCCCAGCTCTCATCAGGCCATGCTTGCTAGGAAGTACACTCATTTGTATCCAAAAGATAGTGTCTCGCTACTATCTGTCAGTCTCCTTTGGTTGTGGGGCTGTGGGTTTGTGACAGTCACAAATCTCTGCTGCTTTGCTCCAGTCTCTTGTGTCTCATTTGGAAATTGAAGTATTTGTGCCCTTTCCTCTACTCAATCCTTAACTGCGCCCCCCCATTCTTGCTTATTTCTTCTGTGTAACCTTGTATATATTGTCTCTTCACCTGTTGTTAATTTTTCCATTATGTTATCATATGTTCTGAAACTTTGTTTCTTAGTGTGAGTTTAAGAATATCACTAACTGCTAAATTCCCTTATTTGTCTTTTAGTCCCTTGGACACAGTTACTGGGAGCAGTCTCTGGAGTTCTCTGCTTCCTTGAGTTTTCATTTGTACTGTCTCTTTGATGCCTAGTTACCTGTCATCTCTGCTGACAAAGACGTTTGTAGAAGAAAGTTGAGGACTGGCAGAGTTGCTTAGCTTTAATTACAGGGATGAAGAGGACTCGTGTAGACCTGAGTCCCTCCCTGGGTGGGCCCTTCTAGTGTACTTTAGACTTCAGACCCAACTGGGACAAGGCCTCCATCTCCCACAGCAGGCCTTGGATTGGGTTCCTTGCCCTTCTGTCTTTAAGAGCTAGCTGTTATTTCTTAGCTGCCTCTTCCAGAATTCATGACTGTGCCCAGACCAGAGAAATTCCAGAATTGGGGAAGCCCATGCTGCTGTGTTCTGTGATGCAGGTCCTTGCTAGTTCCATGCTCTAGGGCCAAGCTGGGTCCCCAATGCCTTCTGATATATGAAGCTGATGAATCAATGCACTGGCCACATTGCCTGTGTTGGGACATAATGTATTCTAATTTTTGAATAGACATTTGCCTGGTTACAGGAGTAGTATGTTTCATTGTGCTATCAAGTTCTTTGTTTTTTTGTTCCCAAACCAAGTTCTTTTTCCCTTTGGGAACTGCAAAGAGTAACAGGATCACTTCTCATTGAATAGTTGGACAGATTTTTATTCATGACCAAGAACAGAAGTGGGATACAAACTTGAAAATCAACTTCTCAACCTTGAAGATGAGGAGATTGTGAATACAGGTTAAAAGATCTAAGTTGGGGTGGGTGGAGGAGTTGGAAGGGAAAGATAGTTATGTTGTGGGAGTGAATACCTTCTGGAAGTCAGACATACAACCCCCTTTCACTGCTTGTGGTTCCTTTTGGAAGTTGACATGGCTGCTGTCAGCCATCCTGGCACTGGAGTTGTTATGCAGCTGATGTGGCCAGGATTTTGACGATGTTAGAGGTGCTTGTGCTGGTTCTGGCACCGTCTCCTTTCAGCCAGCCCACCTGAAAATAAGCTCAGGCTGAAGTAGAAGTAGAGGGAAGTTGCTGTCTGGGTCAGGGCTGCCTTGATGTGATGACCACCATGACTGAGAGCTACGTGGAGAGGAAAGGCTTCATTTCACCATACAGCTTGTAAATCCCTCCCTGAGGGAGGCCAGGGTGGGGACCTGGAGGCAGGAGCTGATGCAGAGGCCATGGAGGGGCTCTCCCACATCAGTCGTCAATCAAAAAAATACACCAGGACTTGCTCATGGGCCATTGTGGGGGCAGGGCATTTTCTCAGTTGAGGCTTCTTCTTCCCAAGTCATTCTGGCTTGCATCAAATTGATGTAACACTAGCCAGAACAGTGACCTGGGGTCATTGCGAAGGGGTTACCCTCAGAGTTGCCCTGCATTGCCCCTACCCACCCCCTCTGCTGTTTTGCCTGCTCATCTGTCTTGCCAGCACACCACACCAGGCCTTAGCTACCAGTTTCTGTGGTATCCAAGTCCTAGTACACTTGAGACTGGCATTGTAAAGAGCTGCGTCAGATTGAGTGGGCCGTGATGGCACATGCCTGCAATCCCAGCACTCAGGAGGCTGTGGCAGGAGGATTGCTTTTGAGATTGAGGCCAGCCATGGATACTTAACAAGACCCTGTCTCAAACACACACACACACACACACACACACACACACACACACACACACTCTTTAAATTTAAAAAAAAAAAAAAAAAAGTAAAGAAACCGTGGGGGTGGGAGGCTGGGCAAAGTGATGGACTCCTTTAATCCCAGCACTCAGGAGGCAGAGCCAGGAGAATCTCTGTGAGTTCGAGGCCAGCCTGGTCTACAGAGTGGTGAGATCCAGGACAGGCTCCAAAGCTACACAGAGAAACCCTGTCTTGAAAAAAACAAATGAAAAAAAAATGTGACTTAAATGGAGCTGACAATCCTCTCAGACCCCCGGACAGGCACTTGTGAGGTTTGGGTTATACCCTAAGGAAAGCGTGTTTAAAGTCCCTGGTTGGCAGAGGCTGAGCCTCAGAGAGCCTTGAGGCACCATTTGGCTTCCCTGCCTCATTTAGGGGCTAATAGCACTTAAGGGACTGTTGTCTGGTCCCTGTACCCGAGTGAATGCCTGGTTTTGGTGGGGTACGGAGTCAGCCTGTGGAGTAGAGCATTCCAGGCCCCTTCCAGCTTGCTCCAAAGCCTTGGTAATGCTGAGGGGCCTTTCTTCTCCTTTTCCAGCCATGTTTCCTCAAGGACTGGGAAATGCATGTCCACTTCAAAGTCCATGGCACAGGGAAGAAGAATCTCCATGGAGATGGCATAGCCTTGTGGTACACCCGGGACCGCCTTGTACCAGGTGGGGAGGTGCACACTGAGGTGGACCTGGCTGGGCCCCAAAGAGTGGGGTGGGGATGGGCATGGCAAGTAGCTGGCCTGTGGCCACTCTGCACGTTCTGTTGGGAGGCTGCTCTGCTTGCTCTGGAGGAGGGCCTTGAGGAGGGCCAGGTGGTCCTACATTGCTGTACCACCCTACCCTTATGACATGCTGTTGACCAGTCTGCCTACTTGTTATTCTTCTGCCTAAACTTACTAGTTCCAGGTTTTTTAGACTTTAAATATGTATCCCAGTCTGGTTTTAGGCTCATTATTAGCCCAGGATACCCTAAACATGAAAGCAGTCCTTCTGCCTGTCTCTCAATACAGATACAGACATACACCACCACACCTGGCCAGCCTGCTATATATTTTTTAAATGTTTTTATGCGTGTGTGAGTGCATGTGTGCACACATACATGCCACACCACCTGTGGAGATCGGAGGACAGTGCGGTGGAGTCAGTTCTGTCCTTCCACCTTGGTGTGTTTTCTGAGGATGGAGTTCAAGTCCTCAGGCCTGCACAGCAAGGCCTTTACCTGCTGAGCCACCTCATGGGCCATTCGGAAACGCAAACACTGCCAAGACTGCAGCTTAAGAAGGTTCTTCCTGTAGCTCCACCTAAGTATCCTAGATCTGACACCGGTGGTACCCTAACACTTGCCTTGGTGGCCACCCCTGATAGTTAAGGCCTCAACTTTTGTTGTTCAGATGGCCCTGGCTGACCTGGTACTGTGTAGCCAAAGCTGTCCTTGAACTCAGGTGGCACAGCTTTAGCCTCAGGTGCTGCTGGGTTTCAGTCTTTAGTCCTCTGTACTAAGAGAGGCCTGGGCCCCTCCTCACCGCTTTTTCCTTCAAGGTTCCTTCCCTCCTGGGTGAGGTACCAATGGTTGGACTCCCTTGCTTTTGCGCACGCTGCCTTTGAGCTACCTGTGGTCATCTTCACATTGACTCTGTTCTGAAAGTATCTCCTGTTCCAGGGCCTGTGTTTGGAAGCAGAGACAACTTCCATGGGTTAGCCATCTTCCTGGACACATATCCCAATGATGAGACCACTGAGGTAGGACTCTTCTCCTCTGTGGAACAGAAAGGGGTGGGATGCTGTGTGCTCACAGGCTAGCTAGCCATGGAGTAACCAGTGTCTTGGTTCCAGCGTGTGTTCCCGTACATCTCGGTGATGGTGAACAATGGCTCTCTGTCATACGATCATAGCAAAGATGGACGCTGGACTGAGCTGGCAGGCTGCACAGCTGACTTCCGCAACCGGGACCATGATACCTTCCTGGCTGTCCGCTATTCCCGGGGCCGCCTCACGGTAAGTAGGCATGATGGGGAGGCCTCTGGGCCTGTGCTGCTTCCACAGAGAGGCTCCAGGAAGTAGCTGGCCGGAGCCTGAGTGTGTGCTTGACCTGCCCCCACTGACTACAGGTGATGACTGATTTGGAGGACAAGAATGAGTGGAAGAATTGCATCGATATCACAGGGGTGCGCCTGCCCACTGGCTACTACTTTGGAGCCTCTGCTGGCACTGGTGACCTGTCCGGTGAGTGTGTGAGAGGATCTGTTCTCAGCCTGGCTTCCCTGGTTGGTCACAGTTCTCAGCAGCTAATCGCCTTCCTTCCTTTGCTTTTCTTAAGTCTTCCTTGTTTTGCTATCAGTTGTAAATGTTGATAGGCCTAAGGCTCAGGCCTCTTCATTTATCTTTAGGTGATAGGAGACTTTGGATATAAGATTGTGGTTTCCTGGATTTCTAGCCCCAGCTGTATAGAAGCATAGGTATTCAGTCTCTGCTAGGCTGCCCATCCGAACCTTGCCCGTCAGGTGTAAGTGGTATCCCTATCTTTCTAGTTGCCTGGAATAAAATCATTTGATATCATCCTGGACCTTGTCTCATGCCACCACTTACACCTTGGTGAATCCCAGTCCTCGTCTCTTTTTCCTGGCTACATTCAAGCTACCATCTCTCATTGACACGTCCACATGGCACCCCTACCTTTCATGCAAAGCCCCCTAATGGTCTGTCCCTGCTCCTGTGCTCAGAACTGTAATGGCTCCCATCCCATTTGATATGTCGGCCCCTCCCTATTCCTCCTCACTGACGTGGCTTACTTCGCCCTATGCACAGGGTGGCCTTCAGCTGTCCTGTCCTTTCTGCTAGGGACCTGATCATCTCTCGTTAGTGTGTTGTTGCGTGTTAACTTCCTTAGTCCCTCCTTTAACACTGTGCCCCCTCCTCTAGTCCATGCTCATCTCCTCCCCCTCCTCTAGTCCATGTTCATCTCCACCCCCTCCTCTAGTCCATGCTCATGTCCACCCCCTCCTCTAGTCCATGCTCATCTCCTCCTCTAGTCCATGCTCATCTCCTCCTCTAGTCCATGCTCACCCCCTCCTCTAGTCCATGCTCATCTCCTCCTCTAGTCCATGCTCATGTCCACCCCCTCCTCTAGTCCATGCTCATCTCCTCCTCTAGTCCATGCTCATCTCCTCCTCTAGTCCATGCCCACCTCCTCCTCTAGTCCATGCTCACCTCCTCCTCTAGTCCATGCTCACCTCCTCCTCTAGTCCATGCTCACCTCCTCCTCTAGTCCATGCTCACCTCCTCCTCTAGTCCATGCTCACCTCCTCCTCTAGTCCATGCTCACCTCCTCCTCTAGTCCATGCTCACCTCCTCCTCTAGTCCATGCTCATCTCCTCCTCTAGTCCATGCTCATCTCCTCCTCTAGTCCATGCTCATCTCCTCTAGTCCATGCTCATCTCCTCCTCTAGTCCATGCTCACCCCCTCCTCTAGTCCATGCTCATCTCCTCCTCTAGTCCATGCTCATGTCCACCCCCTCCTCTAGTCCATGCCCACCTCCTCCTCTAGTCCATGCTCATCTCCTCCTCTAGTCCATGCCCACCTCCTCCTCTAGTCCATGCCCACCTCCTCCTCTAGTCCATGCTCACCTCCTCCTCTAGTCCATGCTCACCTCCTCCTCTAGTCCATGCTCACCTCCTCCTCTAGTCCATGCTCACCTCCTCCTCTAGTCCATGCTCACCTCCTCCTCTAGTCCATGCTCACCTCCTCCTCTAGTCCATGCTCACCTCCTCCTCTAGTCCATGCTCATCTCCTCCTCTAGTCCATGCTCATCTCCTCCTCTAGTCCATGTTCATCTCCTCCTCTAGTCCATGTTCATCTCCTCCTCTAGTCCATGCTCATCTCCTCCTCTAGTCCATGCTCATCTCCTCCTCTAGTCCATGCTCATCTCCACCCCCTCCTCTAGTCCATGCTCATCTCCTCCTCTAGTCCATGTTCATCACTTTCCCCAGCTTTCTTTGCTCCATAGCATGTATTAGCCATGTAATTTACTGTTTGTTTTTGTATTCCTGTCCCTCCACTCCCCAAATTACAAGTCTCCGTGGGCCTTGCTGGGTCACTAGGCCTTGATGGTTCTTAATGGTCCCTTGTCTGTGTGACTTGTCTACTAGGGATACTTAGACAGGTCCTAGCCCTGGGCCCAGCTCCTGCTCACCAGAAATGGGCTATGATGTGCACAACCTGGCAGAGCTTTCTTACTCCAGGGTAAATAAACTCTTTTAGGGGTTGTAATGTCCCTCTACTGGAGGCTTCTTTCTACCCAGGGAAGAGCACAGGACCATGTAATCCCTTTAAAGTTCCCATCACCCAGCTTCAGTAATTAGTAGCCCATCTTCTTCCTTCCTGTCCCCTGGGTTACCTGGAATGTCATCTGACAGTATTCCCATGTCTGCAGAGGGTGTCTTGTTTGGTTTGGGTTTTTTGAAACAGCTTCTAACCCAGTGGCCCAGGCTGGTATGGAACTCACTATGTGGCTTATGCTGGCCTTATACTAATGGTAATTCTCCTGCCTCCGCCTCTGCTTATCTAGTTTGCAGAGGGTTCTTGATAGGAACAGATGCCACTCTGTGGCAGGTAGATGTTTTTGGTGCTGTTTGGAGTGGCCCCTTGAGGGTAGAGAGGATCCCCAAGAATACCAGTGTCTGTGACATTCAGAGGGTTGTCAGTGCCAGGCAGCAAACAGGCACACCAGGTTTTGTTGTTTTTTTAAGACAGGATCTCTGTGTAGCTTTGGCTGTTCATAAATTCTCTGTGTAGACCAGGCTGTCCTCGCTTGCTTCTGCCTCCAAGTACTGGGATCAAAGGCATGTACCACCATACCCCAGCTACCAGATATTTCCTTAGATTGGTAATGGTTTCTTCCCATTTTAACATAACTAAAATCAAGGGAATGTGAGAGTTGGATTTCTCCAAGATGATAAGTAAGAATGGAGTCAGATTCCAGAGCTGGTTCTCAAGGCTCAGCCCTCGCCTTCAAGGGGCTCTGTGCCCAGATGTTACATGGTCCTGCCTGACCTGGCTGCCAGCTGCTGTGTGGCTTCTTCCTTTGTCTTTACTCCAGGTCACCCCAGCCCATTCCAGCCTTTAAAGAGCCTTGCTTTAGATGAATCAGTTCACTGAGTTTACATGTGGAGTTGGCTGGCTGGGAGCCACGTCTTCGCTGGACCCCAGTACCTCACCTCTGAATAGTTGGGGCATCGTTTGTGCCTGTGGTGGTGTTTGGACCACACCCTTCTCGGGTCTCAGGCTTAGTTGCTGACTGCTGCTTTGTGTATCTGCGGCCGGCACGTGGGTCTCTGACAAGACCGTCTGGCTGCTTCCTATTCTTGGAAGTCTCGGGCTTCTCAGGCAGCCCTGGAATGATCACACTAGCCCTTCCCTGGTTTCTTGTCCTCTGCTCAGCACCCGTGGGTGTCCTCAGCACTGGCTGTTGTGGTGGCTCAGTGGAGACAGTATTGCCTCCATTCTGCAGAGACGAAGCCAGGTCACTTTGAACATCCAAGCTCATGCTTTTCTCTCCACTCTGACTTCTCTTGGGCTCTCCCCAACTTCCCCAAGTGGGGCTTGAACTCAGACCTTTATCCCAGCCCCTCTCTCTGGAGTCATTTTGGCCCCTGAAATGCTGCCTGCCTGGGAAGAAAACTGTGCTTTCCCAGGGTACTTGACCCTGAGCTGGCTGAGGAAGCAACTTTTCTTTGGGTAGGGCAGTGGGCCACATCTTGAGGTAGGATCATTCTCTGCCCTGTAGACAACCATGACATCATCTCCATCAAGCTGTTCCAGCTCATGGTAGAACGCACCCCTGAAGAAGAAAGTATTGACTGGACCAAGATTGAACCCGGGGTCAACTTCCTCAAGTCCCCTAAAGGTACGTGCACTTAGAGCCCTGCCCTCCTGGGCTCCAGGAGGACGCTACGGCCCTGTCCTGCTCTGCTGTGGCTCTGACCACAGCTATGGCTGTGCTCTGGGCTCTGACCTCTGGCTGGAGGCAGGAGCTTGGGTCAGGTTGGCTTTGGAGAGTGTGTGAGTAAAAGAATGAGATGCCGGCCCACTGTGTGGACTCTGGTGGCTCACAGCAGGTGTATGAGAGCCTAGTGTCCACTTGTTTCTGTGCTGAACTAAAGCCAGTTGGTTGTCCATACCTATGTAGCATGCCTAGCACTCCTGGGCACTCATAACTTCTCAGAGCCACTTGGGGCTGATGCTTAGGTTTGCTCAGCTAGAAAGAGGCGATGGTCAACTCATCTATCAACCCTAGCCTTGGGTCCTTCATTAGCATGCTTTGCCCTACCTGCATCCCCAGGGGGCAGGCAAGCTGGGGACATTCACTTGAAGGTGATTTCTCCAAAGCTTCCACTCCATGCCTGACTGCAACTGTGGTTCAGTGGAGAGACTGAGCAATTGTAGGCCATAAGCCCGTGGGAACCACAAGGCTAAACAGCTGTGGGGGAGTCCTATGACTTCCACATGCTGCCTCAGAGTTCTGCTGAATAGACTTCATCTGAACTCTGCCCCCTGCCACTGTGGATACGGGACACAGGCCTGGGCTGCTCCGCTAGGTGTGAGTCAGGTTGGATGGCTCCCTAAGGCTTGGTGGCTCTGCTGGTTCCTGTCAGTCCAGTTCTTGGAATAAGCCAGTTATGAGGCGGCCCCTTCATGGTTGTACATTAACCTCCCTCTTTCTTTTCCACAGACAACGTGGATGACCCCACTGGGAATTTCCGGAGTGGTCCCCTGACGGGGTGGAGAGTGTTCCTGCTGTTGCTCTGTGCTCTCCTGGGCATCATTATCTGTGCTGTGGTGGGTGCCGTGGTGTTTCAGAAGCGCCAGGAGAGGAACAAACGTTTCTACTGAGTGGCCAGCCTGACTGAAAGGGCCTGACCTTGGGCCAGGGCTCCTATGTGAACTCTTTTTCTTTTTACTGGGGTTGTGAAAACAACCAAGCAACCAACCTCATTTCTTAACTGTTTCAAAGAAATAATTAAAGTATTTTCATACATCTTGCTTCTGGCCCAGCTGAGACAGCTGGCAGGGCTGGGACCCAGGGTTTAGAACCCTACAGCTAGAGGTTCTGGCCCCATCCCAAGCCCTGCTCCTGGGAGCAGGGGGCTCTGTACTTGGGGCCCAGCTGAGGCCCTACGGGTGGCTGTCAGAACACAAGAGGGCCCGTGCACTCATGGCCGGCTCCTTAGGGGCCTAGGAGTGGTTCTGCTCTGAGGTCTGTGGTGCAGACAGGGTTGTTTGGGATTCTGGGTCTTCTTGCATCCCTGTAGTTTACGAAGGCAACCTCAGCTACGGCTGGAGGACAGTTCACTAGGGCCCAGGGTGTGACCATTTCCTAAATAAAGTAGCCAGTCTCGGCCTCGTGACTGTCCTGAGGGCTTTTTCATCTCTGGTCATTTCCAGTCCATTCTCTGGCCTGCAAAAGCCCGAGAGGAGGGATGGTAATTGTCACACTGCCCAGCTGGGAAAACATGACTTTCAGGTCAAGCAAAACTCACCTGTACACGGGATGTAACCTCAGCCCAAGGCTACTAGGCTACACTGGGGATGGAGAGAGACAGTGACAGAAATCTTGAGACTCTGGGATGATCTGGAAGGAGCCAGTGAGCCTGGAACGGAAGACAGCTGGGACCGGCAGTGGTGTTGTTCCTTTGGGTGTCTTGAGGGACAAGGCTGGGGCTGAGGGTAAAGCAGGTGGTAGTACAGCCAGCTTCCAGTCTTCTCCTCCTGGGTTGTAGCCTGTGGCCATCCAGATCTCCCACCGCGGAAGGGTGTCACCCCGGTCAAGCTCTGTCACCACCCTGCCCCTCTTTGGGGACTTTACCAAGTCAGTCTCTCATCATCTTGGAACTCAGTCAAGTAACGTTTGTTCGGTCACCCACAAGCAACAGCTGCCAGTCTGCTGTATCATGGCTTTCTGTGTCATTGCGGAGGTGACCGACACCCAGCACCCTCTGGCACCTAGAGCTGTTCACTGGGCTCCTGGGAGCTATGTCTGTGTCAGAAACTGCCCTGGTTAGGTGTCCCGAGGTACTTCACTGTGACTGCCAGTTTCCAGCTTGTATCTCCTTCACAGCTTCATGAGCCTGTCAGGAACCACCGTCCTTTTGAAGCAGCTTGGTTTGCTGGAGAAAGTACTTTCTAAGTACCATCTCCAAGTATGCATTAGATTGTTTACTCTGATACTTAGCATGTGGGGACTGGAAAAGCAGTAGGTTTGATGGTGTGTCTGTCTGTCTGTCTATCTATCTCCGTCCGTCTAGGGACATCTGAGGCCTGGAATCTGACCTTAGTTCTTGGTTTAACCTGAGATCCTGAGTTACTTAGGCACATTAGAATCAAGATTTACCTCTGTGTATTAGAGCCACCCACAATCTTTCTAAAGCGCCCACTGCAGAGTTGGGGGAGACTCAGTCGACAAATGCCTGCTTTGTGAGCATGAGTTTGATCCCCTGCCACTCTCAGAAATCGCTGGGTGTGATGTATTCTTGTAACCACAGTGCTGGAGGCTCTCACAGTGCTGATGGTCTCTGGGTCACTGGTCCAGTTGGTGACTTTCATGCCAAAGGAGGTACATGGCATTCCTGAAGATCACACCCAAAGCTGCCCTCTGGTCTCCACACACATGCATTCACAAAAACAAAAGAACCTGTTCTTTCCACACCTGGCCAGTAAGTCTTGTGAGGTAGGACCTATAATGGATCCCAGACTTGTAAAGTGACCTTGTAGGTCTGTTACCTTCAAGGTGGGCTCTCTATCACTGCATAGCCTTGCTGGACTGGTCCAGGTGAGCTCTCCATCCACATAATTGTGGAAAATTGTTTCTAAGTTCATACCCAGAGCTGTCTGTATTTCCACACAGGAACAAGATTCCACAGTTAGTTTTTTGGCATATGTTCCTAAAAATGGAGTCACTTCATTTGACATTGAAGTGTAAATGTATATCCTGGTATCTGCTGTACAATGTGGGAAATACAAGCCTGCCTGCACATGTGGCCCTGTTTCCCTTCCCCCAGAGATGAGGGTTGTTAAATTTTCTTTAGATTGTGTTGTATTTTAAAACTTGTTTTAAGTAGTATTTAGATGTACTTCTTAGCTCTTCCAGCTCCACGCTGCTGCTGTGCCTCTGGACTTGGAGCCCAAGATGCTTTCCGGCTGTTGTGCTGGTTGTGTGTGTGTGTGTGTGTGTGTGTGTGCGCGCGCGTGCATTGTATCACCCTACCCAGGCTATTGTGCTGGGGTGTGTGTGTGTGTGTATGTGTGTGGCCGCACTGTATCACCCTACCCAGGACTATTAGGATGGGTTCTTGAATTGTGTTCCCACACATCATGAGAAGTGTGGGCCTGAAGCTTGTATACAGTTCCAGTTTTGCAAGCCAGGGCCACATTGCTTTCCAAAGTGGGTTGTGTTTTTCCCTTCTGCCCACTCCTTAGCACCTGGCTTCAGAGCTGAGCTGGGTGCAAAAGCTTTGCTGTGTGCTATTCTGAGCCAGGTTGTGGGTCTCCACTTGACCCTGTGCTTGCTAGATGCTCGAGTACTGACCCTTTTCTCTTGCTGATGTTCAGGAATCTGTATCTTCAGTTTCCTGGTTCCTTTGCAGAGGTTCCTTCCCACACGCTAGACTTCCTGATTTGCTAATGATGTCATTGATGTGCACTCTACATTTACATGTCATTTATTAATCTTTTCCAAAGACAATTTTCCTAAAGGTTTTTAACTTTTGCCTTTAAATTTTTGCACTTTCCTGAAGCGGGCAGGCACAGTGCTGACATCACCATCTCTGCCGTCTCCACCCATTATGGCAGAGCTTTTCTGACTCACTCACCCTCCAGCACCCATGGCTGGCTCCCAGACACCCCCTTGATACTGTCGCTTTCTCTGCTCATGGGTTAGGATGCTTCTCTTCCCAGTGTCCTTCCAAGGGAGGTCATGTGAACCCTGTGGCTCAGGAGAGCTGGAGGACTCAAGGGTCCTCTCATCTTCTGCTTGGATTATGGTAGGACCCTGAGCCTGCAGAAATACCCGTGACTGAAGGCTGGACTGAGCATTCACCTATTAGATAGGGGGCCTCAAGCCTTAGACTGTCAACTGCTGGGGATGGGGTTGTGTGAAAGAAATAAATCCCTATTTGTTCAAACAAGTGTACGTTGTGTATTCTATTATGGCTGAAAGCAGCCTAGCTCCTGTCCCCTGTCCCCCCCTGGCCTGCACCTGATAAGTACACACAGTTCAGTTAAAGGTACTTCCTAGGCAAGCCCCATGACCTAAGTTAAGTCCATATGTAAGAGAGTCACCTAGCTGCAGAACATAGTCTGGCACACATGAACCTGAACACAAGAGGAGATAGAAGACCAGGCTGTGGAGAAAGTCCAGGCAACAGTTTTATGCCTTTGGAATGGGTGACTCTGGCTTAGGTATTCCATAGCCGCGCCCCCCAGCCCTCCCCTCCCCCACTGGTCCAGTTTAGACATCTATCCCAGTGCCTTCCTAGCTATTCTCACAATGTCTTCCAAGAACAGGAAGTCACCATCACAGGCTTGATGTGAGGTCTTTCCTGGATGGCTTCTAGAGAGGGAGAGAAGAAATTTAATTATAAAGTAATAGTGGGCCTGTTTCGGCGATGATCACTCCAGCTGCTTCCTGCTGAGAAGAGATGCCAGTCCAAGAGAGAAGGGATGCTTATGACATGGTCCTAGGCTGGTTCACGGCTGTGGTAAAAATCCAGTGGGCAGGGTACACCTGTGGCTCTTACCTGTAGGAGCAGAGGGGCGGGGAGCTAATGACCACTTCCACCAAACAGCCATCCATCGGCAGGACAAAATGGAGTCACATGAGGCGGTAAGGAGATGACTAAGAATAACAGTAAGGACGCCACTCACCTAGGTCCGAAAGGGCTGTTTCTTGAACCTGGGGTCCTTCATTTGGGTCTGTCCAGGGCTCAGCTTGTGCCTTTCAGTATTACCCCAAGCACGGGACTAGACATTGCCATAGTGGAGCCTTTCATCAAGAGACCTCCTTCCACAAGATCCCGGGCCAAGACTGGCTGTGATTTTTCCAGCCTTACCAGTGTGACACGGTCTTTCAGTCTCTGACAATGGGCACTCATGATCAAGGAGGGTCAGGCCAAGAGAAGTATCTGCCTTTACCCTGCTCACTAGACAGAGACTCTCCCTGCCTCGACTTGGGGTAACAAGCTGCTTGGAAGCCTGTACCCACAATAAGTTGGTGTGTGTGTGCAATTGGAAGCAGACAATTTACAAAACTCGATGCCCTGCTTTTTCTTTAGGCTCCTCTAATGAGTGAAGCAAAAGCCGGGATGCCCAGGGCAGGCTGGGCAGAAGCAAAAGCCGGGATGCCCAGGGCAGGCTGGGCAGAAGCAAACGCCGGCAGCAAGGAGCAAAGAACAGAGAGAATGGGGCTGGAGATGCCAGGCAGAAAGAACAGGTATTAAGACAGCAGGGATGGGGTGGGGAGTTGGGGGTGGGCAAGTCCAGCCTCCCACCCAAGCAGGCTGGCTCTCCTTTGCCTGTAGCTGTTAATGGCAGAAGCGTGTCTAACATGGGGCCCTGGGCTACAGGAAACTCATGTATTTCCTAGCCCTCCTTATCTTCATGCTAGAGCAGCGGTTCTCATTGTGGGTCATGACCTCTTTGGGTTTGAACGACCCTTTCACAGGGGCTGCCTAAGACCTTTGGAAAACAGATATTTATGTTATAATTCATAACAGTAGCAAAGCCGGGCGGTGGTGGCGAACACCTTTAGTCCCAGCACTTAGGAGGCAGAGGCAGGCAGATCTCTGTGAGTTTGAGGCCAGCCTGGTCTAGACAGTGAGTTCCAGGACAGGCTCCAAAACTATACAGAGAAACCCTGACTCAAAAACCAAACAAAAATCATAACAGTAGCAAAATTACAGTTATGAAGCAGCAATGAAATAATTTTATGGTTGTGGCAACCACACCATGAGGAACTCCACTAAGGGGCTGCAGCATTAGGAAGGTTGAGAACCACTGTCTGTATAGAGGCACAAGGCTGGGAAAACTTTAGAAACTAGTAAGTAGACCAATCAGGTTGGTAGTCCATGTAGATGCAGAGCCCAGCAGGCAGGTTTCTCTTAAGTTCCAGGCAGCCAGGGTTATAGAGTGAGATCTTGTCTCAAACAAAACAAAACAAAACAACCCAGTAAATACATGAAACTCTGACACAGAGCAGAAGGTCCCCTCAAGGACTGAGTGTTCCAGGGCCCTGAACTTAAGCAAGCCTCCTACTCTGAGCAAACGCTCTTGGCATTTTCTTCCCCTCTCCCCGTCAGCTCGGGGACCTCCAGAGCCCGGTGTCCTTTGCAAGGCCAGCAGAAACATTTGCACACGAGACAGGCACATGGGGAGCTTGGAAAAGGGACATGTCTGTGGAGGGGGCACTTGTAAGGTGAGAGTGGTCATCCACCAGACAATCCAGCTAAGGGAGACGCTGTCGGCCACTCCTGCCCCTCCCTCCAAGGTGACAGTACAGTGACACCTTGAGACAGAGCATCCACAGATACTCTTGAAAGCGCTAAGGAAGAGCAAGGACCATGTGGGTTCCAGACAAGCGCCACAGCCCATCAGGGCACCATACCCAAGGAAGCCTTCCTACAGAGACAGGCCTTTCCCCTGAGCTCACAGGAAGCTGCCTGTCTTGGTTACCTTCCAGTTGTGATAGGACACCACGACCAAGGCAACTTATAGACGTTAAGCGTACTACCAGATGTGGTAGCACATACCTTTAATTAGCATTGGGGAGGCAGAGGCAGGAGGATCTCTGTAAATTCAAGGTCAGCCTAGTCTACATAGTGAATTCCAGACCAGCTAAGACTATGATATAGTGAGACACTGTCTCACAAAGAAAAGAGCACTTATTTGGGGCTTACAGTTTCAGAAATCTAAAGTCCATGACCACCATGGCGGGAAGCATGGCAGCAGGCAGACATGGCGCTGGAGCAGCAGCTGAGAGTTTATTTCTCGATCCACAAACACGAGGCAGAGCTAGCTGGCTGGGAAATCTGAAAACTCAAAACCACCTCCAGTGATACATGTCCTCCAAGGCCACGCCTCCTAATCTTTCCTAAACAGTTCCATCACCAAGCATTTAAATGTACAAGCTGATCGGGCTGTTCTCATTCAGACCACCACACTGTCTCTTCTTGAATTTCTGGCAGCCCCTCCCCCAAACTCAAAGCAAGCTGGGAGTCACTGTTTTTTCCCTTCAGGTTTTGCCTGCATTCTAGAGCAGCTCAAGAAAAGGTTAAAAAAGCTGAGCAAGTCTCTTCTTCCCACACAGCCCACCCCACGGACCAAGGGCCTGCGGGGTGAGGAAGCTACAGGGCAGAAAGACCTGCCCACTGACCTTTCCAGGTGTCTGCACTGGAGACTTCTGCCCTGTCATGCTTCCTCCCCAGGAAGATGCTCGTCTCGTGGGGTCCAGTTTGTCCAGTTTGCCCCGTCTCTAGCTTAGGACTCGCTAGTGGCCCCAGCCTGCCCTGGTTCTGGAGAACTCTGTCCAGCCATAATCCATCAAAATACCTGGTTCTGCCAGAGCCCAATCCCCACTCTTCTCACTCCCAGCGGAGACAGGGGCTGACTGAGGTTTTGTGGTAGAAGTTGGGAAAGGCCCCTTGCTCAAAAGGAGCCCTCGGTGTGCTGAGTGGGTCGTGGCCACTTTCAAGCCTCCTGCACAATTTGTAGTCAGAGCGGTGACCTTGAGTAGAGACCCCAAGAAATGTAACTGGGTGCTGCTAGTCATCTAGGAGGTCACTGAGCTCATGTACAAGCATGCTGGAGACTGAGCCACAAAAGCAACCTTACCCCTTTGGAATGGAAGGCACCTAAGGCCAGGAGTCCACTACGCGGACGGGTGTTTGGAGGACTTGTGTCCTCCCCTTCCACTGCTGGTCCTGTTTAGAGACCCAGCCCTCCCTCCTTGATGTTTCCCTTTGCAGTGTCTTCCTGAAACAAGAAGCCAACACCTCAGGAAGCCTGTTTTCACTTTTCCGTTTCTACCTGTGTCCTAACTCTTGAACACAGATCCCATGAGGGAGGGTGATATCACCCCAAAAGTTGTCCTTTAACCTCCAGATGTGGCTGTGGCACCCACATCCCTGTATACACGCATGCGCATGTACACACACACACACACACACACACACACACACACACACACACGCGCGTGCGCACTTGCTTTTTAAAACAAGGGGAGAAGCTGTTTCACTATGGAACGTACAGCCTAATAGGAAAATCAGGTGAAATAAATGTTAGGAGCTGCTTGTACTGGTTTAGGACTGCAGCAGCACCTGAGGCTTCGTGGCCCAAACCACAGACTATTGCTTCCGGCCAGGAGGCTGGGAGCCAGGGCCACACCCCACCCTTCTCTAGAGCGTCTTTCTCCTAGCTAGTGCTGATTTTCATTCAGTCTTTGCAGTTCCTTGGCTTGCAGACACACCGCTGCAGTCTCTGATGCCGTGGTCACACAGCCATCTTCCAGCATACGCGTTTGTCTCCAGACTTCCTGTTTTGATGAAGACACTAATCATATTCAATCATGCTACAAAGATTAATTCTACCCAGGCCTCCTTTCCAAAGAGAGCAACATCTGTTGTTAGGAGGTAGGACTGCTGTATGGTTTTTTGGGAAACACTTGAACTTGATTAGTGATTAAAGAAAAGATTTCATGAAGGGGCCAGGGGAGGATGGTGGAGAAAGGGAAAAACTGATCTGGGGATGGAGAGACAACTCAGTAGTTAAGAACACTTATTGCTCTTGCAAAGGACCTGGGTTCAGTTCCTAGCGCCCACATGGTGGCTCACAACTATGTGTAACTGCAGATCCAGGAGGTGAGACCCCCTCTTCTGACCTCTGCAGACACGCACATGGTACACATGCAGGCAAAACACTCATACACATAAAACAAATACATCTAAAAACTATAGTTCTAAGACAACCCAATAGACATTTTTTTTCTGTTCTGGTTTGAAACAGGAAATTTCGAGAGAGCTGCTTCTCCATCCATACCTTTGGATTTTGCATCTCTGCATCCAACGTGCTAGGGACGGCTCCATAGGTGATTACTACTGAAGCTGTACCTGCACCAGACACATGGACGTTTCCTCTCTCTTTATCCTAAACAGCACAGTACATAGCAACGTCCTCGTTTGCTTCCCTGTTCCTGTGATGAACATTCTGACCAAAAGCAACTTGGGGACAGTGAAAGGGCTTATCTCACCTTATTGGTTATAGTTCATGACTGAGGGAGGACAGGCAGGACCATCGAGGAACACCACTTACTGCCTTGTTCTCCATGGCTTACCTTGCTACCTTTTTTTAAAATTTTATATGCATTGGTGTTCTTTGTTATGGGTGTGGGATCCCCTGGAACTGGAGTTACAGACAGATGTGAGCTGCCATGTAGGTGCTGGGAACTGAACCCAGGTCTTCTGGAAGAGCAGTCAGTGCTCTTAACTGTTAAGCCATCTCTTCAGCCCCTCAGCTGCCTTTCTTACACAGCCCAGGCATACCTGCTTAGGGATGGTACTGCCCACAGTGGGCTGGCCCCTCCTACAGCAATGAGCAACCAAGACCGTGCCTCATAGCCCTGGCCACAGGCCACTCTGAGGGAGGCACTAAATGCCAAGGAAAGCACCCCAGGCTGGGGGCAGTGACGTCAGGCAGGAAGGGCTGAAGGTGCTGGGAATGGTAACGGGTAAGAAATAGGGGTCACAGATGGACTCCTGACCTCACACATACTGTGCCAGTGTTCTACGACCAAGTTCCCCCCATCTCCCAGCTGCAGGAAACATTGGTCATGCTTGATTATTTATTTTGTTTGTTTATTTGAGAAAGGGTTTATTTGTGTAGCCCTGGCTGTCCTGGAACTCACTCTGTAGACCAGGCTGGCCTCGAACTCACAGAGATCCTCTGTCTCTCAAGTGCTGGGATTAAAGGCGTGCACACCCCCTCCCCCTCCACTGCCCCAGCTACTCTTGATATTTAAAACTATTGGTGTAGCTCATTGGGTCAGCTCACTTCTAAGAACATGTGAGGTCCCAGGTTCAGTCCCCAGCACATGCACGCACACACACACACACACACACACACACACACACACACACACACACTCTGTATAACATGTATATGTATAACATGTAGAAATAAAATATAATACTCCTGGGATGAAGGCTATTATGAAGCAAATGGAAGCATGGTTTTCTGCCTTATCTTTCTACCAACCACACACACACATCGTGGCACATTAATCCAAGGTAGACTGTGATCATCCAAAGATACATATTTCCTAAAGTAATCATTTAAAAGATCACCTGGGGGGGGGACTGGAGAGACGGAGCAGCAGTTAAGAGTACTGGATGTGCGTCCAGAATCTGATCTAGGTTGGATTCCCAGCACCCATATGGTGGTTCACAACCATCTGTATCTTTAGTTCCAAGAATCTGGACTCTTCTGGCATTTAGGGCACCAGGCACAGGCGTATGCGCGCGCGCGCGCGCGCGCACGCGCACACACACACACACACACACACGCCACATACATACACACACCACACATACACACACACACGCATGCACGCACGCAGGGAAAATGCTCATACACATGAAAAAGTAATAGTAAAAGTCCACTTGAAAGAGGTAAGAAGCCACGTAAGGTGCCACTGTGCTCTGACTGCCTGGGGTGACACTCCCAGGTGGCCTCTGAGTTGCCTCCACTGTCTTCTCACCAGCTTCTCGAGTATCTTAATACTGTTTCCACTGCTACTGGGCCATGGCCTGGTAGAAGAACTGACCCCAAGGGCCAAGTACCACTGGTGTTTTTAGAGTGTACATGGAAGGAGGGAAGCCTGGAGACTTCCTGGAGGAGGTGGCATTTGGGTGCAGCTAGTCGAGGCAGGGAGTGGGCAAGGGCGGGCTCTGCTGAGGAGGCAGTGGAAGAGGCACTGCCCAGCTCCAGGCTTTAGCAGGGCATCACTTCTGCTGAGGAAGGCTGCTCTGCAATAAGGGAAGGCTGAGAGGGCGCCCAGTGTCTGAGCCAGGTCCCCACACCCTGGTCTCTAACTCTTCCCACCTGCAGGGAGGACTGTGAAGGGTTTGGGGCGGGAACCCTGAACTATCTATAGGGTGAGATGGAAAGCTGCCTTCCTTGAGAATCCCTGTCTTCCTTCTCATCCAAGGCACAAGTCCATCTTGGACTCTAGTACCTGACAAATTGCAACAAGGTAGGCCCACCCCAATTTTTGTAACTGACAGGGCTGTGGATTCCCCCAGGCAGCACAGGACCCAGGGGATCTAGGGACAGAACTCTTTCTGCTGATGGAACACAATGCTGGGGCTTCTGTTGGGCCTAGGCCTGCAAAGCATTTGCTGGAGCATTTTCTCACAGGGGCCTCCAAGCAGCTGGCCCTTTCCCTAGGAAGTGTTCCACCTGTCTGCTGCTGACTGATGGCCCCATTGGGCCATGCTGTTCCCCACAGCTCAGAGGATGAAGTGGCCGCTCAGTTTCTATTCAGTGCTGGCCCTACTTACAATACCAGACCCTCCCCCTGTTGGACCTTTTCTTGGAGAGCCTTTCTGTGTCCAGCCTGCTCTGAGTCTGCCTGGGTGCCAGATGTATGATGAGGTTTGTGCCTGCACTGTGTGTGTGCTGTCTTAGACAAATAAAATTAGACACTGGTTAGTTATATGGTGCTCATCTGTAACTCCAGTATTTGGGAGGTGGAAGGAATATCAGGATGTCGTCATCTCTGGCTATATAATGAGTTTGAAGCTTGATTGTTGGACATGACACCC
This sequence comes from Onychomys torridus, assembly GCF_903995425.1. Taxonomy (NCBI): domain Eukaryota; kingdom Metazoa; phylum Chordata; class Mammalia; order Rodentia; family Cricetidae; genus Onychomys; species Onychomys torridus. The sequence goes on along the minus strand of NC_050447.1, from coordinate 128,240,567 downwards.
CATGTCACTCTCTTCCAAAAGGAATTCATCCTCAAGCTTTACGAGGTGGATTGCTGATGGGAGTTTTTGGTGCCATCCACCTGTCCTGTGTCTGGGCAGCGCTTCTCCATAGCGACAAAAGTTTTCTTTCAATTTACAAATGGTTACACAGCAGCAGCAATTCTTAGCTAACAGTTGGTTTCTCTGGCAGTGACCCTTCAGAAAGCCTCTTCAGAAGGGGCCTGATTGGCACGTGCCTGTCTTTACCTAGGTCATCTTTTCATGGTCTCCCCTCTCTGCTCTAGGGGACTCTCAGAATGCCCCACCCTTCCTGACAAGGCGTGGCTACCCCCGGTGGTATTGTTCCAGGAGCCTTCTCGGTGAGGCTGGCAGTCTAGTTCTAGACAGGCCTCCCAGGAGCGGGCTGTTGGGTTGCAATGGCCTTAATGAGAGAGGGCTGCTTGCTTTCAGAGCACTACATAGGCATTAATTAGCTTTGACCCCTCCGCAACGCTGTCTCGGGGTCCCCGAGTTGTCACACTTAGCAATGGCAAAAGAAGAACCCGATTCTGTCACTCCAGAATCTGGGGCCAGATGCTGTGTTTCGTGTCCTGGCTTGGGAAGCTGTTACCTACCGACGTACTCACGATGACATGAGCGTCCCAGAAAATGACGGGAGAGACAGGAGAGGTTCTCATTCGAGTCAACGGTGGAAGCTGAAGCCCCGCGAGGACCCACGAGGGGCAGGTGCGGGACAGACCGCACTGTGTCCTGCGCCCGCGCCCCTCCGCAGGCGCGTGCGCATCGCCATCCTTCTCCGCTCGCCCCCGCCCTCATCGTCCGGGTTTTCAAATTTGAAACCTGCGACTTTTCCCGCCCGAGCCGGGGCCCCGCGGCGGGAGAGGGCGGGGCCGCACGCCAGCCAACCCTGTCTCGGAGGCTCGCGGCCCGCCCCGAGGATGTGGCCGCGCCCGCGCGCACGTGCAACCCAGGCCCGCGCGACTGCGGGTGGCAGCAGTGTGGGCAGCTCGCAGCGCCTGGTGTCCAGGCTGTCCGGCCCGGCTGAGCGCTTGTCACCAGGGGCAGGAGCTGCAGACTGAGATAGACTGGGCGGGAAGAGGCGGGACGGGCGGGGCAGGGCGGGGCGGCCGCGGTTCCCAGGGGCGGGGCCGGGGCGGGGCTGCCGGGGGCGGGGTGGGCCCTGTGTTTGTGGTACCGTGTCAGTTACATTGAAACAAAAGTTGTTCGGCCGCTGCCAAGGCCAGCATCCCGGGCCCGCTCGCCGCCGGCTGTCGCCAACATGGAACCAGTGTCCAGCAACATCCAGGTCCTGCTGCAGGCGGCGGAGTTCCTGGAGAGGCGCGAGAGAGGTGAGGACAGACACCGCGCGCGCGGGGGCAGGCTTTGGCTCCCAACTTGGACAGAGCACGGCTTGAGGGCAGCTGGCGCGCTGCCGCCGCACATCCACAGGAGTTCACGGGCGGCAGGGCAAGGAGTGATTGGAGAAAGAGTTCTGGCGCCAAAAGCCTTTCCTTGATCACGCCGTGCCAGGGACTGACGAGCTGGGTCCTCTCTCTGGCAGAGGCCGAGCACGGCTACGCGTCCTTGTGTCCGCACTACAGCTCCGGGGCTGTCTACAGGAGGAGGAAGCGACCCCTGCAAACTCCTGGCGCGCTCAACAGTGGGCGGTGAGCAGGGATGGGGCAGTGTGAGGAGAGGCGCTGGTCCATCTAATCCTCGTCTCACTTCCTTCTGTTTGCCCTTCTGGGCCAGGTACCATACTCCATCTGCCCTTTCTCCTAGAGCATCTCTGATGTGCTAGGAACTGTAACAAGATAGTTCTGAGCCCCCCTGCCACTCACACTCCCGAACTCTCCTACAGATTTCTGAGTTTTTGTCCTTTTGCATGTGCAGTTCCTGTTAAATGATTTCCCCTCGGCAGACTTCTCTGGCAGACTTGTTTTTGGATCAGGTGTCACATCTGTCCAGGGACCCCATCTTGCTTGGCTGTCAGGGGAGACCCTACAACTACCTGGGCAGGTGTCCTGTATACTCTGGTATATGTGTCTTGCCACTACCTGGGGTTTTGGTACCTAGATGAGCCCTCACAAAAGGCTTACTTGGCACAGATATCTGTAGTGAACATTGAGCCACCCAGTAGCCTGGGACTGAGGATTGGGACAGTGCCAACTGCCCCTCACTTCATCTCCTTTTGGCATTGGCAGGTCTGTGCACAATGAGTTGGAGAAACGCAGGTGAGTGCCAACCTGGCCCCGACAGGACCAGGTCCCAAAGATCATTTCTCTCAGACCTTTCCTCCCTTACCATCCCTCTGCCTGGTGAGGTGGGGCTGGCACTGCCCTCCAGACCCCTTTACCTGCAGGAGGGCCCAGCTTAAGCGGTGCCTGGAGCAGCTGAGGCAGCAGATGCCCCTGGGGGTTGACTGTACCCGATATACCACACTGAGCCTGCTGCGCCGGGCCAGGATGCATATCCAGGTAAGGTGCTCTGTCTCCCCAGTATCCTTAGATCATTGGATGATGTGGTGTGGAGGACCTGGCTGGGGCTTTGAGACCTGCCTCCATCCTGTGTGACTTGAGACAATCCTCTTAGTTTCCAAATCTATCAAATGGGAAGACAGCAGAAACTGGGCTGTTGTGAGGCCTTGTAAACATTCCTTTTGTTATGGTATTACTTATGTTCTAGCTGTTAGATCTTCCACAAACGTTTCCTCTTCAGCCGACAGTACGTGGCTGTTGAAAATAGTCTGTTGTAAGCTGTTTGGTGGACTGGAGAGGGCTGATGCCCTCTCCTCCCACCTTCCGGTCTTACTGGGTTTGGGTTCTGCTGGTATCATGAAGGTGGCTGGGGGCCTGAAGCAAAGGACGGAGGTGAACCGCTAACTGGTCCCACCTGGCCCTGTCACTGCTTGGGTGGGATTGCAGGCCCCCTGGCCGACAGGAGTGGGTATGCAGATGCCAAGGCCCAGGCTGTGCCCGCCATGTGGGCATTTTAGAAGCTGCTTTGGAAACAAAAGAAAATTTTTCTTGCCTTCTGGGCCCATTTGATGAGAGGAAACACACAGTCAGACTGGAGGTACAACAGGTGAGAGGCAGATTCAGAACTAAGGTAATGCCAACCCCACCTTATCAACAGACCTTTATTAAGTACTGCTATCAGGCTCTGGTCAAGGGCCATGACAATCAGTGGCTGTGGTTTGTATTTGCACTGTCACATGGGCGCACACTGTCACGTTCATGGCTCTGTCTGTTTCTCCTACCGAGTTCCTTTGACCTCATTTTCAGGCAGATGAAATGTGCTACTCAGGTGTCAGATGCCACATGGCAAGACCTGGGCAGCAGCTCCTAGGCTTCCCTTCTGGCCTGGTGTCTATCAGGCTGCTTTCTACTCTGCATGTAGATCTCCTGAGGTCCATCTCCAGCTGGAAACTCTGACAGGGCAGCCTCAGCACCTAGGGAACTCAAGCCTCTCCCTAATGCAGGCCTTGCATTTTTTGGGCTCCACACAGGCTCATAACATCTTTTTAGGGTTCTCTCTCTGCCTACCACAGACAAAGCTGGACTCTGCAAGCTTCCCAGGGTCCCTCTGCCTTGGTAGTAACCAAACCCCACATCTTAGTCTAAATGAGGACACACGTCCTTCTGTACCTTTTCTTGAGTGTTCTGGCTTCTCTTCTTTAAAAAAAACAAAATTATTTGTATGGGAGAAGGATCAAATCCAGGGCCTTGCACGTGCTAGGCAAACACTTTACCATGGAGCTGTTCACCTAGTGAACTAGTAGCCTCTAGCCTGTAGTCCAATAATTTAAACTAGTTGGCAGTGTTTCAAAGTACGCTTGACATGAAAAATCTGGTTTTCCACCATTTACATGGAGAGATTGGACAGTGCTGTGACCATGTGCAGCAATGGTGCTGCAGTTGAGGTGGCTCTATCTGTTAGCTAGTTTTGCCGGTTAGGATGCCAGTCTGCAAGTTTGTACTGACATTATACTCCACCTTATTATGTGACTATGCCCGAAAAGCATTTGAGATTGGGGTACCCTGCCATCCACAGCCATCTATACAGATCTATGTAGATAGAAAGGCAGGAGGTAGTGGCCTCCTGGAGGATGTGAAACCATCCCGGGGTCTGTTTATGTGGCTGCCTGTCTGGCATAGACAAAGAAAGGCCAGGCCCTGGGCAGCTGACCCAGTCCCTGCCCTGGGGGTTCTGCAGAAGCTGGAAGAGCAGGAGCAGCAGGCCCAGCGGCTCAAGGAGAAGCTTCGAAGCAAACAGCAGAGTCTGCAGCAGCAGCTGGAAGTGCTCCAGGGGCTGCCGGGGGCTGGAGAGCAGGAGCGGCTGCGAGCAGACAGCCTGGACTCTTCCGTTCTGTCCTCTGAGCGCTCAGACTCAGACCAAGGTGAGTGCCCCACAGGGGCGGGGCTGGGGGGCATGTGGGCGGGGCTCCTGGTGGGTGGGCGGGGCTCCTGATGGGTTTCTCCCTGCAGAGGATGTGGAGGTGGATGTGGAGAGCCTGGTGTTCGGGACAGAGAATGAGCTTCTTCAGGGCTTCGGCCCTGGTCAGGGCCTCAGCTACTCACACAGCCCCAGTACCTGGCTATGACGCTGGCTGCCCAGAGCACCCTTGACTGCCTCTGGACTGAGCCTGCCAGGCAGTGGCCCCACACGAGTCCCAAGGTCTGCTTAGAGCCACTTGCTGGAGGAGGCTGTGAAGATCTTGTGTGGGCACGGGGCTCTCTGGATTCAGCCGCACAGTGTGAGCCCCAGCCACCCTCCCCATTCCCCAGGGCATCTTAGGTGGCCCTTGGCTCTGCTTTGCCGCCCACCACGGGACAGGAAGCCTGCAGACCTCTTGTTCCTGGGCAAAGCCTCAGGCCTCTGCCCCACATATACTGCAAAGTATTTTCATTAAAATCCTCTTTCATAAGTTCCCGTCCATGGTTTTGCCTGATGAGACGGAGGAAGTCCCAGCCACAACTGGAAAAGAGGAAATAAGATCAGTAGCTGCCAAACATGGTCATGTGCTAGGCAGTGCACATCTAACACAGTGACGAGGCTGCCGTTTGTGGAGCCGAGGCAGTGATGTGACTTGCGGGAGGGTCCAGGTCCAAACCAAAAGCTGTCTGACTCCGGAACTGGGGCCAATCAAATCAAGTGTTTATTGAGTGCCTGTTATGTGCTAAATATTGTTCATAGAATAAAACAAGGAGCCCTGCCCTCATGGAGCGTACAGTCTACCATGTATTACCACTTCACCTGCACACTGCTTTGACCCTGGGCAAGTCACTGCACCTTTCTGCCCAATGGGGTAAAAGGAGGCTGGACTCAGGAGACACTGAGCCAGGTGTACTGCAGATGCAGACCAGGACACCACCCTACCCCACCACCCAGACAGCAGAGAGGGCTGGAGGTGGATTTTTAATAATCAAGTACAATGAGGAGAAGGAGAGGGAGCTACACCAGCTGCTGCTGCTGCTGCTTGGTGGTGGCCTTGTTGGCCAGGTCCTTGGCCTTCTCTGTAGCTGCCAGGGCTGTCTCCTTTGCTTTCTCTTTGGCTTCTTTGGCTGTCTCAACAAGTGTTTTGGAAGGGGCCTCACCTGTGGCAAATGACAGGAGGCTGGCTTCAGATGATGGCTAGAAGACCCACTCAGTGCCTCTTCAACCATGGCAGTCACTGTTTATGGGCCAGGCTTCTTAGGAATGGAGTATTGTCCTGTTTCCTGACCCCCCACCCTTCCAGGCACATACAAGAGCCTCAGATCTGGGCAGTGACTGGCACAACACCTCACTGGTCAAGTTGAGGTAGGATCATCCTAGCCACTGCCAGTGAGGGTTCCTTAGTCCCCCACAAAGTGTCCAGGGCTCTCACCTTGTAGCTTGGCCAAGATGTACTCAAAGCCCTTCATTGTCTTGGTCACATTGCTTTTGAACCGGGCAAGACCAAACTCCTGGCAGGAGAAGGAAAAGCATGGGAGAGCTGCCCAATGACCCAGAGCTCAGCCTGGCCCAACCCCTAAACCTCTTACCTGGACAGCTCTAGAGACGCCAAATAAGCTAGAGGAGACCCAGGCTTCCCGACGGATTTCGGTCCAGCCGCTGTTGTCGGGGTTCACACAGTAAACACAGCGCTCCTCCACCACCTGCACAGGAAACCAGGCCGAGCACCTTGGAGGAGCAGCCTTTGCCTTGCCCACCTTCACAGACTCAGACCCCATCTCTATGATGCCGCCCAAGCCAGTACCACATTCCTGCACACAACACTGGGTGATCCTTGCCTCATTCACAAGGGGAAAGCAATGAAAAGAAAGTTCTTTCTATTATGTATCCCTAGGCCCAAAGAGAAGCCATTCAGCCGGGCAGTGGTGGCGCACGCCTTTAATCCCAGCACTCGGGAGGCAGAGGCAGGCAGATCTCTGAGTTTGAGGCCAGCCTGGTCTACAGAGTGAGTTCCAGGAAAGGCACAAAGCTACACAGAGAAACCCTGTCTCGAAAAAAAAAAAAACCAAAAACAAACAAAGAAAAAAAAGGCATTCTGCCTCTACAACTTCTCTGTTGACCCTTAAAAGTAGAACACAGTCTCTTGGGATCAGCCACTATTCCAGCCTGATCCTGGGTTTTGCTTAGGGCCTATAGATCTAGATATATGCAGTGTTTCTAGGCCCTCTGCTTCCTGATATTCTACACACACACAAAACCATCTGATAATAATCACAGCTTTTATTATCAAAGTGAGTGACAACTTCCTGAAGAGCACAGACAGTAGGCACAAACATACCACTGTGCTGGTTACCTGTCAAGTCACTGTCTCCTCCCCTCTGCCATCATTCCTGAAAGCCCATCCTATATGTACGTATGACATACACCAACCAAGTGTTTTTGTGCACAGCACCTGAAACAAGTTCTGAAAAGAGGTGTTTTCCTCCACCACCTGAGATCCAAGGGACAGGCACAGAAAGGCTGACCAACCAAAAAGGGGACAATCTGAGGGTATAACTCTACAGACGCGGCTCATTAATATTCTAAACTTGCTTCAGACCACAGTAGTTTCCACAATTCTGAGATCTATCTGAAGGGCAACTATTTTGCGGGACCAAAGGCCATCTCACCATCAGCCGGGCATGGTTGATGTTCCAGGTAAAGGTGGTCATGGTCTGATTCTGTGGGTCCACAATAGAGTCCTCCAGGATGTACACTGAGTGAGCAACGTTGGCAGGAAACAGTCGCTCTGCCCAACGTGGCATCCTATTGGTCTTGGTCAGAAGTCTCCGGGACAGCAGCTTCTGGTCGGGGGTCACCTCCCGGTGCACTATGTCTTCCGTTAAGACATGTTTGCTGCAGGTGTTAAAATAAAGATTCTTGTCAGAAGTCTGCTCCTGAGAAGCTGTCTACTACGGGTTTCCATTTGGAGCTTCCAGTTCATGGCTTTCTGCAATCTGACAGAGAGCTCTGTACCTGGGTTCAGAGTGAAGAATATACTGAACCTATCCCCGGGGGCAAATTCCAATTCCCTCCCCGTCCCTGACCTGGTTTCTGAGGCTTTCCAATCTCTCCAGATTTGTACCACTAGAGAGCGCTACGGGCAGGTGAGCAGGCCATCGCCAGGATTTCCAGCCCCAAGACCATTTCCATACTGCTGCTTCTTCCTGTCTCACCACCTTGAGACCACAAGTTAGAAATCTAGAGCCTCACATAAATCATAAACTGGCCAGTCTTCTTCGAGGACCTTGCAGGCTTGGCCTGGTTCTAATCTTAATAAGGACTTTGTGCCCTAACTGTGGCCACAGTTTCAGAGACACCCCACATCGGATTGGCTGTCCAGTCTTTCCTGGCCCCAATACTCAAGGGCAGCCTACACTCCGCTCTCCAAACGGAGAAGGGAGGGCAGTTCGCGCTACCCACTGCCACGTACCTATAGGGATTCGGGTACCGTTGCCAGAAGGCAGCGAACACTTGGTCCCAGGAACTTCGGAGCACGCTCTGGCCCAAGAAATACTTCACCATCGTCCCGACCCGGGCGGGCTCAGCACCCGTGCAGCATCGGGGTGAAGAGCCCGGGGGTGGGGGGGCACGTAGCTCGGTGCACGCCCGCCAGGCTCGCAGTTCAGTCACCGCCGCGCCGCGCCCAGGTCCCTACCGCCGCCATGAGAGACTACAAGACTCCTCGACACTTCCGGCGCCGGCCGCGGAGGATCGGCCACTTCCGGCGCTCGCATCACGTGACCGGACGTCCCGCCTCTTGTCGTCCAGTCCCGGAGGTGCGGATTGAAGTTAGCTGCGGGCACCCCGGTTTCTGTCTGTAACCCCGGCGCAGCGGAGCCGCAGTTGCAGCAGGAGACGCGCGGGTGAGCGGCGTAGGGCCCGGCGGCGCGGTGGAGGGCGCTGTCCGCGTCCCCGCGCCGCGGCTTTGCAAGGGACGGAGCGCCCCGGGCCGAGGCGCCGGGGACCTGCGAGGTGCGAGGCCCTTGGGGTTGGTGTCTGAAGCTTGGACTCTGCCTGGGCCGCGCAGACCCTGACGTGGGTGAGGCGGCTCCGGGAGCATGAGCGGGCAGCGCGTGGACGTCAAGGTGGTTATGCTCGGCAAGGAATACGTGGGCAAGACGAGCCTAGTGGAACGATACGTGCACGACCGCTTCTTGGTGGGCCCCTATCAGAACGTGAGTGTACCCCTCCGGACCAGGCATGGGAAGAAGGGGGCTGGCCTGCATTCGACTCTTATCTCTTCCCTGGTTGCAGACCATCGGGGCTGCCTTTGTGGCCAAGGTGATGTGCGTCGGAGACCGGACGGTGACTCTGGGTATTTGGGTAGGTCCCTGCGGAATATAGTCTTGAGCAAAACCATCCCCGAGATTTAATGTCTTGCCTCTTAAACTAGCCAACTGGAGCTTCATAGAGGTCGTTTTTCCTTCCCCACACCCATTCACTTATCTAAAAAAAAAAAATGGGGGTCTGAAAGACGCGGGCCTAATTCGTAGTCTTATGAAGGAGGAGCTCATTAACTCCCTTCACTCCCCAGGACACAGCAGGATCTGAGCGCTACGAAGCCATGAGCAGAATCTATTACCGGGGTGCCAAAGCTGCCATTGTCTGTTATGGTAAGGGGTTGGATTCTGTCCTGTTCAAGTAAGGGTTGGGTTACCGGCCAGCATCAGAGGGAATCCACTGACCCTTGGTTGTCTCTCCTGTCTGACCCTACCAAGACCTCACTGACAGCAGCAGCTTTGAGAGAGCAAAGTTCTGGGTGAAGGAGCTGCGCAGTTTAGAAGAGGTAGGTGGACAGATCTCACAGATCAGCGACAGGGACTTGGTCGTTCTGTGAAAATAACCTCAGCCTTGTCCTCTGCTATAGGGCTGTCAAATCTACCTGTGTGGCACTAAGAGTGACCTGCTGGAGGAAGACAGGCGGCGCCGTCGTGTAGACTTCCATGATGTCCAAGACTATGCAGATAGTAGCTGTTCTAAAGCCTTCGGGGGGGGGGGATGTCAGGGGGTGGTAATACCTGCTTGAGTGGATCACAAGGACAGAAGACTGACGGTTTTGGCTGCTTGCTGGCCTTCTTGAACCTATGGGATATTTAGGTCTGATTCAGTCACTTCTCTTTGCAGATATCAAAGCCCAGCTCTTTGAAACATCCAGCAAGACAGGCCAGAGTGTGGGTGAGTGTTGTCTTTGGGCCTGTTAGAGGGCCGGGTCACTGGGACTTCTGGGGCTTCTACCTCCAGGACCTCACTGATCTTTGCTTGCTAGACGAGCTCTTCCAGAAAGTGGCAGAGGATTACGTCAGTGTGGCTGCTTTCCAGGTGATGACAGGTGTGTACTTCCCTACCCTCTAAAATCTCCTCTAGGCTCATGGTCTTTAGCCCTGTTGGTGACTTACCCGATCACCAACCCTAACGGTGCTAAGCAGCCACCCCTCTCGTTGACAGAGGACAAAGGTGTGGACCTGAGCCAGAAGGCAAACCCTTACTTCTACAGCTGCTGTCATCACTGAGTCACGATCCATCTGCCTGCGAGGGTTAAATGAACTCCCCAGAGGGGCTGCACCCAATCCTTGTCTGGGCTACTCCAGGTGCCCATGGCGGCGGCAGAGGTGGCACCTGCCTGTGCTGGCCCATGGAGCGCAGGCAGTGTTGGGCAGACCGTGGACATGAAGAGGAATAAGGGCTGATTTGAACCCCAGGCTTCTGTCCTGGGCAGAACTTCTGTCCACAGATTATTAAGTAGCTTCTGCACTGTAAATAAAATGGATGCACTGTGACTCACAGCCCCTTCCCTGCGGGATGCACTGGGTGTCAGAACACCTAGTTGTTCCTGGGGCACTTGCTTGGCCTCCTTTTCTAGAAGACTTACCATATGGAAACCTAGTAACTGTCACTGAGATCATGGAGAAGCAATGGGCTCTCATGCCCCACGTCCATGTGCGCTTGCACTTATATATGCATGTAGCGCAAACCCCCAAAGCTTCTAATACCAGCAAGAAATTTACCACTGAGTGACACCACAGTTACTTTTTCTTTTATGGGGATGAAGGTAGGTTTAGAGGCTGGGATGGAGGAGTACAAAGCTCATGAGAAGAGCAAGGAAAGCACCTAAGTTGTACTCACAGATGAAAGGCTCGGCCATTACCAACCTCAAGACAAGTTGGTTAAGCCAGCTCTACTTCTGGTAGCATGTCCAGACCTGTGGCTCAGGGCTGTGACTCAGTCCTAAGCTTCCCAGGAACACCCTATAATGAATTTAACAAGAGGCAATCCATAGTTCCACAAGTCAGAAAGGCCTTATGGATCCAATTTAGCTTCTAATTTAGAAAAAGGACTTGAAATTGGGATGTGGTGGTGCACGCCTTTAATCCCAGCACTAGGGAGGCAGTCAGGTGAATCTTTGAGTTTGAGGCCAGCCTGGTCTACAATTGATTTCCAGGACAGCCAGTGCTACACAGAGAAACCCACACACACACGCTATTTAAAAAAACAAACAAAAAAAAGGACTTGACAGAGTGGTGGCCTGTCTTTAATCCCAGCACTCAGGAGGCAGGAGCAGGTAGGCCTGAGTTCTGGGCCACCACAGCTACATAGTGTACCTCCACCCCACAAAATAAACAAACAAACAAAAAACCCACCTCTAAGTAAATAAAGAGAAAAAGGAAATTGAGACAACTGCTAATTTGTTCAGGATCAGGAATACACTGAAAAGCTAGATGTTAAATGTAAAAAGGGCCAACACTTCCTGTTTAAACAGAAGGAAGTGTACTGCGGTCCTTTCCAGTTGTTACTGTGAGGGTGTGGCCCCACCCTTTGCCTCTGCTTTCCTATTTAGGACTCAAAGAACTTGCCTTTGAAGATTTCAGAATGACCAACCTGATCCCATTCCTGCCCAGAAGGCATTTTGGCACCAGGTACAATATAGTACATTCCTGTCATCCAAGCAACTGGGCAGCTAAGGCAGGAAGACTAGTGTGAGGTTAGCCTGGACTGCATAGTGAGACTGTCTCAAAAATAAAACCCTGGCGTTGGGGATTTAGCTCAGTGGTAGAGTGCTTGGACCTGGGTTCGATCCTCAGCTCCAACCCCGCCCCCCATAAAACCCAATGCATTGGTTTCATTTCTTTTTAAAATAATTCCTCAAAATACCCTTGAGTGTGGTGTTGGCGTACACCTTTAATCTCAGCAATTGGGAGGCAGAGACTTAAGTTTGAGGGCAGCCTGGTCTGCAAATTGAGTTCCAAGACAGCCAAGGATACGCTGAAAAACCAGAACAAAAATAAACCCTTGACAGGCAGAGGATTCCTGAGAAGGACACAGAAGCTAACACCAGCCACTCACTCTTCATGTGCTTGAAGGGCTCACGATGGCTTCCTGCTCTTACCCAAACCAGTCGTCTGTCTGAAGCTACATCTCCCCAGAGACAATAAAAACACAGGGCAAAGGGCCATAAGAGTAAAGTTAAACTTTACTTTACAGTAATTTTTTCTATATACAAAGAATTACAGTACATGTTTATGGGGACTCCTACACAGGGTTCCCCTCTTTTTTACTAGGAGGTTCACTTCCAGCTGACAATCTGTTGGGGGGTGAGAACACAGTGATGGACCTTGGCTGAACCCTTTTCCCCATTTAAAAAATAGAGCTTTCTGGTCAACTTTCTTCACCAAGACGTAAAAAGCTGCTTTTCCATGAGCTCCTAGGTGCTATACCTACCCAACCTCCACACTTGCCTACATACACAAGGTGGACCACCACACCCTGGAGACCACAATACCAGGACCCTTGGTCTCTACTCTGCCCCTGTGTCTGCCTCTGTGTAGCTGTGCTAAAAGCTCCCACAAGCTACTTACTCTTGGAGCCCCTTATAGTTAGGTGTTCTTAAAGTCACAGAAAGGGGAAGGACCACAAAAGAGTTTAATATGTTGCTTATGTTGGTAAGGAAACATCTCTTTCGAGGTTGTAGTTGTCTAAATAAAATAAGCTCTTCCAACTTTCTTAAGAAACATTGTCCTTATTCATAAGCAACTGAGATGCTTCCACAAGGGGAAGAGGCAGAGAAGCAGAACGTAATGGACACCCCATACCCATAGTTCTCTTTTAACCTGTCCTAGGCAGGGTGGGATAAAGGCTATGGACAAGGTGACCTCTAGCCCCGAGAAACTCAGTGGCCATCACCTGGATATGGGAACATCTCTTCCACCTCCAGATTGTACTGAACATTCCAGGGTCAGGTTGGCAGGCATCAATGATGCTCTGCCTGCCACCTCTCTCTCAAAGAGCTGAAAGGAACCTATATAAATTATCTTCCCAGAGGGGAACCCAGGTTTATCACGTCACCACTCCCTCGACTCTTGGCAGTGCTTATTTATACCATGAGATTAGCACCATCATTACATTGTTTTTGTATACAAAGTAATTATTTGTATTTCAATTTACACTATAGAACTTTTGCACTGACCTAGGAAGCTCAGCTGAGAGCAAACTGGTCACAGCCTCAAAGCTCCTCAGTAGCTACCTAGGTCTAACTGACTTGGGATATTTAACATGAATAGCTCAATTTTAACAACAGGAAATTCCTGCTGCTGCTCCTGTCCTCTGATCTAGGAGGTGAGGACACTGTGCCTCTTTTCATTCAATGACAACATCCCTAAGAGGATGACAATAATTACCTGACAAGTTTGAGAAAACTTAATTTTTTGGAGCCAGGGGCAAGACCCATCTAATTCAATGCTCTCCTGATTGCCTGGCACAGACAACCTAGACATCCTTCCTGTCAGTTCTGAACACTGGAAGTCCAGCTTCAGGGAACTGACAGTGGGGAGCACAAAGGCTCACTACTGCACTTCAAGCCCAGACTGTATGTAGTGTGTGGGGTAGAGGGTATGAATACCAAAGATGAAGAATTGGTTTAAAAAAAAAATGGACACAGTGACTTAAATGATCTCAAACTCAGTAATTTTAGGGAAGTAGACATCTTAAGTATTTTTTTTGGGGTGGTGGTGGAGGGTTTAGATGATGGCTATCTTCTATTAAAGTGGGTTGGCTCCAACAGGAAGAACAAATGAAGGATGCAAATTTCAACAATTCCCTTATTTTTTCCCTAACTAAACAAGAGAAGTTTTGTTACTACCTAGGAGCATTTCTGCCTTTGGCTTGTCCCTGGAAAATACTTCCTGGGTTCTGTCTCACAGGCATAATCCCTGGCCATCCAAATTTCAAGCACTCAGCCAAATGCCAATGCCAAAATACCACCAGCTCACAGATCATAAGTTTCTAATAAGACTTTCTCTGCTGCCAATTCACACCCTTGAAGAAAGGGTTATATAGGATTCAAAAGCAGTTCCTAAGAACTGCACGGTCACCCTCTTCCACTGTCACACTCAGCCCTGCCCCCCAGCACTTGTGTTACTAAAGGATATAGTAACCAATGCCCGATTTTAACACTGCTCTCATCCTGTCATCTGTGGGTCTCTGCTCAAAGGTCTAGTTTCCACTCAACAACCTAGAGTCTTTCAGTGGCCCCGGATAGAAAATGCCTGTCATTAGAAAGACTGTTCCTCACCTGAAATCCTCTACCCCACAAATACACAGCTCAGGGGATGTTTCCCTAGCAGGTCTGGAAGGAAGGCTCCAAAGAATGGTGGTGAATGGAAATATCAAAACAAAACACAAGTGGCCAGCTGTGACCCCCAACCCTCCCTCCTGTCCTGTGAGACATTTCTAGACAGCTGTCAAAGCCAATTACCTACTGAAACCTATTTTAGAGAAGCTATGTCAAGACCAAACTTCTCCACTTAAAATTTTTACATAGCCTGCACCCCCCACCCCCCAGTTCACAGTTTATTTCATGAAACAGCTACGGTAGTCAATACACAACAGTGAAAGGAGACTGACAGTGCAGTGCAGTGATCTTCTCATCACAACTACAGATGACAGGAGAGCAAGGGGCACAAGACTGGCACACCAAGCAAACCTACTCACACAACCTAAGAAATCAGGGAGGGCCAACTAGCTGCAATTATATACTTACATTCTCACACATGATAAATACGTAATATAGTGACCTTTAATGTCCTGGGTGAATTTCTTTAAAAATATTTTCTTCATGGTTTAAATTTTTTTTTTAAAAAGAAAGTAAGATGCTTTATGTTTTTGCTTCCTTTTGAACACAAGAGCTTTTTCAGTCTGATGATGTGGAAAGAGAGGATGAAAGGGGAGAACTAGGCAGGTATAATTCCAAGAGGAGATTCTGAGGTCTTAGTGAAGTGCAGGGATTAGCCCCAAACTCAGGACAACTCTGTCCTAGCCTCATCCTCTGCCTGAGTTCAAGTGTCTCCAACCCAGAGACAGACTTGGGAACATAAAAGTGGAAATTGTCTCGATTTTTCTATAAAGCACAAATGCTTCTATAACCATCACTGTCCTTTCCTCTTGAGAAGTGATGTGAGCTACCTCAACAGGAACTTGAAGAGACTGGCGCAAAACAGAATCCTGTTGAGGGTGTAAAAGCTGTAACTGAGACAGAAATGCCAGATGTTTTGGCCAGGAGATGCGTTTGTTGGCAAAGCAGACAGGTAAACACATGGTCTAAGGACAAAGAGCAGGTGGGTGTAACAGAACTAGCTAAACAGCACTTCCTGTTGGGAGTTTGTGAGCTGGGGAAATGGTAGGGCAGGGTAGCACCAACAGATTCCCAGCCCTTGGGCCCCAGCTCAGGGCAGCAGTAACAGATAATCAGCAGTTATGAGGAGTCATCTCTTAGATTGGACATTGCTCCAAACACCACATCTGTTCAGTCTTGGGGAAGGGTTCTGGCTTGCCACTGAGCAAAGTTACCAGGTACATGCTCTCTGTAACAGAAAGCACAGCAATTCACAGGGAGGTGGAGAGGGTTCCCTCTCTTCAGGTAGGAGGGGGGCATGAGATTGGGATCTGACACTCTTCTTGAAGGTGTGTGTGTCTTGCTAGGAGCTTGCCAGAAATCCCTATGTCTACTGCCCGAGACTGAAATCTGAAAGCACCTGAGTGTTTGAGGAAATGTGGATGGGGTAGGTTCTTGTACAAAGATTGTTGGTAGAAAAGAAAGGTAAGCTTGCCAACTGCCCTTGTCCACTTCTGGGGCACTACATTCTCAGAGACCAGCTCCCTCTAACCAGACGCTCCTCCAAGGACAAATCTTCAGACTGAAATACACAGAGTCTGCAGCAGCTGCTCCAGCTCACCTTGGCCTTGATGTAGCACCCTTCCATTTATAGAGAAGAGCTACACATATGCATACATGTTCCAACCAGGAAACATGTTCAATACAGACACATTCTGGGACTGGGAGAGACAGACAGACAGACAGACAGACACACACATACACACACTCACTCACTCACTCACTCACTCACTCACTCACACATTTGAGAACAAACCTCGAAACCCACGGCCAAGCAGTACTTTCTGTTGTTTCCTGGCCAGAGGTCCTTGAAATCTGCCTGGGGATCCAAACAGTCAAGTAGGCTCATTGGGATCAGGCCTTATTAATCCTGTCTTACACAAATGACTAGCCTCCTGACCTAGCACACATCAATATTCAAGAAACTGCCAGTGATTTGAATGAACGTCAGATCCTCCTAAAGGTTTATCAGGTGTTCACAATGGGGGTACTGCTGGGCCAGGGAAATAGCCTTGAGAGCCCCTATACTTTCCAACTTGACCAGTGGAATTGAATTCCATGCTTGATTCCAGAGTGGACTTTTTATTTTAAGTTGACCACATGTAAAAAAGTCAGGGCAAAGAGACTCAAGTCTCTGTCTCTTGACTGGGGCCCGACGAATTTCCATACACGGTTCACACAACCACAAGTCCCCATGGGCTAATGTCATGAGAGTTCTGAGTATTGGGATATAAGGAAAGAAGAACAGTGGAAGTGTGGGAATATGTCTGTTTTCCAAAAAGGAAAAAGAAAGGAAGATTTCCCGCCCCAAATGGTACCCTGGGGACAGCTTGCCTGGTTATGTGATATTTACTGTATTATTTCTGTTCTGACTCTGCACATTTGCGACTAGAAGGAGCCTGGTTAAGAGCTTGAATTGTATTTTGCTCTGGTTTGGGGTCTTGCCCTCTTCCAAGGGACCAGCAAGTTTGTGCCAATGTCTGTGTTCCCCCAGCAGACCAGCAAGCCTGGGCTAGTGTTTGTCCAGCCACTATGGGCCAAAGCCCTGCCCCTGGCGAGGCTTTTCCCAGGCCCCATGGACTTTGTTCTGTGGTTGCCAACTTCTTTTCTTCATTGGGGAGAGAAGCTGGGATCTTCCCAAGAGACCTGAAGGACTGCCCACTCTTGGTTGTAAGTCCTCTAGATAGCTGCTTCACCTGTTTAACCAGGCCCGGTGCTGGGCTGGGAGGCCCTGGGGTCTGCTCAGCTCCCACAGAAGCTCTTCCTGAGGCTTGAGTTGCTGATTCATATAAAAAAGCCTTGGCAGAAGGTGGAGAAAGAAGTCTAGCCTGGGTGAATGATTTAACAGCCTGCCAAGGGTGTTCTGAAGGAGCTGCTGCTTTTCCAGCTGGCTGAAGGGAATCTGACATGCTGCTTTTTTCCACAGCTCGTGGCATATGCCCCAAACCTTTGCTAGATGGCCTTGAGCTTGACTCCAGCACTGGCATCTTTTCATCTGCCTGTGGTGTGACTTCATGAGGAGAACCAGCCTGCTCCTTCTGGCGAGGAGTTAGGTCTATGAGATCCATCACTAAAGCAGCTCTGTGCTTTGACTGAGTGTTCTGGTCCACAGGCCTCAGTGCCTTTTCTTTAGCTACCAGAGACTGGACCACAGCTGACAGTACTTTCTCAGGAGGTGGAAGTCTCTGGGTCAAAGAGGCATGGGATTTGTCTGGGGGCCTGTCAGAAATCTGGGGTTTGGGACTGCTGATAGTCAGCAGTCTGTCTGGTGGTGAAAGTCTCAGGCCAGTGGGGGCTGGGGTTTTCTCCACTGACTGGGACTTTGGGCTGGCAGCACCTATGGATTTATCCAGCCTTGGGTCAATCATTCCCAGAGGTCTTTCCAGTGGCAGGGACCTGACTAAGGATGAGGGGCTTGACTTGGTCATTGGAGAGGCTTTGTCCGATGGCTGAGGTCGTGGTCCTTCTTTAGCAGGTGGCCTGTCCTGTGGCCTCTGGCTGGATACCGAGGACTTGGATTTGGTCCCTGACCCAGCAAGGTCTCTGGCCCTTTCCGAAAGGCGGGAACTAGACTCAGCTCTCTCAGGTCTTTCAGGTAGCAGTGGCCTCGGACAAGTCCCTGCCAGAGCTTTTTTGGAGACTGGCAGCATCTGGGTAGCATCAGCAGGTGGCTGGTCAGACATCTTGGGCCCCTGAGCAGCCATCCCTGATGACTGCTCTGTCAGTTGCGTGCTGGGACTTGGCGGCAGTGGCACTGGGGGAGGCACATACTCACGGATCTCCCCTGGTTCCAGAGGGTTGGGCCCACAGGGGTCATGTTCAGTACAAGACAGACGCCCATCGAGCTTGGAAATGAAAAGCATCCCTTCTCGATGCTGCTTGCAAAAGGAGCTGGGGCACATCTCACAAAAGGAGGCTGCTTCCTTCCCACATACGTCACACTGGTGCCAAGGACACTCCCATTTCCCTGAAAACAAGAGTGAACAAAGACTTAGGGAAAACAGATGCATGTGAGATGAGCCATGCTCTGAAACCGGTCCACAGGAGTGGCTGCAAAGCCTCCTTCAAACTGCCACATTCTTCAGAGTTTGTGCCACTCACCTGCCATTACTCCTTCCCCAGAATTTCAGCTTCCTCTTCTGCACAAAACAATATATAAAATAACAGCAAAGAATCAAGGTTGAGTAACTAAGTATCAACTAAACACAAGCAAGAGACTATTTCTAGCAAGGGCTGCACAGTAGGAAACCAACCAAATAAACCCCAAAGTTCCTCTTAGATGAAACAATTATTACTACTTCTGCATTTTTCACAAATTCTGTTTGTCCTAAAAGAGCTTTTATTATTTAGTTTGTTTTGTGTTACTTGAGACAGGGCATCACTATGTAGCCCGGGGTTGCCTTAACTTACAGTTCTAGGTATATCACCATGCCCAGATATAGACCAGCTTTTAAATACCCAACTCAAAGAGGAACATTCCAGCTTTTCAACATTCTTGCTTATTTTGTTTTCAACAGAAACAGGGTAAATACACACAATTGAGAAAATAATAAGGGAAGCCGACTCACCTTTGCTGAATTTAAGTCTTGAAAACAGCACAAAGCTTTATCTGGATTGTCCATGTAGAAATGGGGTAAGACCTAAAACTGACCTAAACTTGTGTCTATGTCCCCATGAAGCATGGAAGTGTTCCTACCTCCAAATAAACTAGGTTAGAACTCACTGATGGAACACAAGCAAGATCATGCCAGTCCTATCCTGTGATTCTGAAAAAAATCCCATTTCTACTTCCTGGTACTGACATTTCAACACAATGGCTTTGACCTTCTACTTGATTTTCTGTTCTATCATGACCCTGGACTACACAAACTGAAAGAAAACCAATTCAAAAACACACTCCATTGACTCCAAAAGTTGTCCACTTTGTCAGCAGGCATTAGAGATATGTATTTATTAACACCCCTTTGAAATAGCCCCATATGCATCTGCTGTTTGTATTTTACAATAGTTAGCCTGTCCAAATGGCTAAAATCCTAAGACCCATGTCACTGCCCAAAGGATATCAACTTTTCCCAAGACAAATTCCAGTTTCCCTCATCTACCTGAGCAGCTGTCTTATGTGTAAACTGACACAACTACTTCATCTACAAAGAAAAAGTCTACATTGCAGGGTAGGACACTGCTGCAGGGTTGAGAGAAACTGTGGGTAAAAGGTTGTTGACCCAGCTTTCAATGACTTGCACATCTAAAGTCTCTACTATGCCCTTATCCTCTTCCTCTGGAAAGGAAACATGACTTAGTTGCCTTAGGGTCACCTGCCTGTCTTTCCATGCAAACTCTTTCAACTATCTGCAACAAGCAATTTCATCAACCTTCATTGCCTTTTCCTCATGCACATATGGACAGAAAACAAATCTTCATTGCCAAAATAAAAACACAGACCAGATCCCAGATCCCTCAACAGTTGACATATGCTCACAAATAGCATTCTCTTTCAGACTGAAGCAAGTGGCATCAGATCCTGAAAACTGACAGAGAACAAGGAGTGCTCTGAATGGACTTTGGCACCAACCTGCTGGTCGCTTGGTCAGATTGAGACAGTCGGCATGATAAACTTTCGGGCAGCCTGGCTTCTTGCAGGAGACGAGCTGACCAGCATCCCCACAACTGAAACATTCATCCTCTCTTTCCTTTGTGACTTCACCCTGGCTCCTGCGCTTCCCATGTTGCTTCTTCTTGAATTTCCTTGACTTTTCTTCCGTGACAATGGGTTGATTCTGGAGGCCAGATATTGATCAGTCAACAACCTGTCAACAACTCAGGTATGCAAATTTTATTTGGGGACGGGGTTTGAGACAGGGTTTCTCCATGTAGTTTTGGTGCCTATCCTGGATCTTGCTCTGTAGATCAGGCTGGCCTCGAACTCACAGAGATCTACCTGGCTCTGCCTCCCGAGTGCAGGGATTAAAGGTGTGCGCCACTACTGCCCAACTTGTTTGAAGTAAAAAGTTTTACTCCATCCACTTATTGTGTATGTGTCTATGTATGGGCACAAATGTGCCATGGTGTGTTTGAAGGACTCGGTTCCCTACTTCTACCTTAGGTCTTTGGAGACTGAATTCAGGTCATTAGGCTTGGCAGCCAGGCATGGTAGTACACAGCATTTGGGAAGCAGAGGCAAGTGGATCTTTATGAGTTTGAGGCTAGCCTACTCTACATAGTGAGTTCCAGGACAGCCAGACTTACATACTGAGATCATGTCTCAAACAAACAAACAAACAAACAAAAACAAAACAAAAAAGAAAAAGAAGCCATCAGGGGTCTGAGAGATGGCTCAATAGATAAAGGCCGTGGTCTTGAAGGCAGCACTTACATGATTCCTGTAGGTTGTCTTCTAACCACCCTATAACACTCATACATGTGTTATATGTATGTACAAATATTATGTTTTGTATGTACACATACAAAATAAATTGAAGAGAAAAACAAATGAACAAGCAAAAAACAGCAGCCAGGAATGGGGTTGCACACTTGTAACCCCAGCACGTAAGGGGCAGAGCCAGGAGGACAGACTCAAGTTCAAGGCTGTGCTGGACAAGACAGTGAGAGTCTCTTTGAAAAAATGGTGCCGGGCGGTGGTGGCACACACCTTTAATCCCAGCACTCGGGAGGCAGAGGCAGAAGGATCTCTGTGAGTTCAAGGCCAGCCTGGGCTACCAAGTGAGTCCAGGAAAGATGCAAAGCTACACAGAGAGACCCTGTCTCAAAAAACCAATAAATAAATAAATAAATAAATAAATAAAAGGGGGTTGGGGATTTAGCTCAGTGGTGGAGTGTTTGCCTAGCAAGCACAAGGCTCTGGGTTCGATCCTCAGCTCCAAAAAAAATAAATAGAAAAAAAATTGAAAAAAAAAAGAAAAAAGGGTAGGAGGCACAGGAGAGCTGCACTGGCTAGTATTCCAGAGGATTTGGGTTGGATTCCACAAGGAGATTCACAACTGTTTCTAATTCCAGTTCCAGGGGCTCCAATGCCCTTGGTGGTCTCTCAGGATACTGCATTCAGGTGATACAGACATCTACACAGGCAAAACACCCACACACATAACACAAAAGACAAATCTCCTTAACAATTACAGCACTGTAACTCAGTTAAATGTACATAAACACAGGAAGATACAATAATGATTAGACTTTGTTATAATAGTGAGATTGAGTTTTCTCTCTCTCTCTATTTTTTGGTGATGAACCCATGGCTTAGCATGGGCCAGGAAAGCATCCTACCACAGAGCTACCTCATCAGTCCAATAATCTATATCTATCTATAGTATCTATTACAGTGTAATAAACTCTACTGATACCTCTAGAAAGAAAAAAAGACAACCACACACTTGGGGAATCTAAGTAGCTCAGTAGAAGGTATGAGGTGAGCTGAGACCACAAAGTAACCCACTTCACAGTTTTTATTTCGTAGCCATTTGTTTTTCTTTTGGCTAGAAAAGTACTATTAAGTCAAAATTGCTCAAAACACTACAGCAATACCAACTAGATCATGAGATTGCTCAGTAAACTGTCAGTGGTACTACTGATAATGAATTGTATTATTCCAAAGACTAGCTTCTTACAATAAAAACTCATCCCTAGCACCACTATCTCTAACAATGGTACAGGGAAGACATACCATTGTTGCTAATATAAAAGTTTAGAAAGTAGTACCTTTGGCCTCACACCCAAGAAGCCACTGCAGTTTGGGGCTCCACATTTGCAGACAGTTTTTCCATTCCCAAGACACTCTAAGTTGTAATTGAAGGTAAGTTCAGTGCCTGTATAAAAACCACAAAAATATTAACATACATGGTTATATTATTTGTTAATTATAAATGACAATAACTTCTAATTGAATAATTTTACTTTTATTTTTTGTTTGAAATAGGGTCTCTCTTTGTAGTCTTGGCTATCCCAGAAATCAGAGATCCTCCTGCCTCTGCCTGCTGAGTGCTAGCATTAAAGGCATGTACTACCACATCTGGGTGAGAATAACTTTAAAAAAACAAAATTTTAAATCTGTGTTATTAATTAGCTAATGTAACAGATGTTATCTGCCTCCCACCCCCCTTTACAGG
The DNA here is from genome assembly GCF_903995425.1 of Onychomys torridus. NCBI lineage: Eukaryota > Metazoa > Chordata > Mammalia > Rodentia > Cricetidae > Onychomys > Onychomys torridus. The sequence goes on along the minus strand of NC_050447.1, from coordinate 128,218,304 downwards.
GTTCCCCTGTGTAACAGCCCTAGCTGTCCTGGAACTAGCTCTGTAGACTAGGCTGGCCTTGAACTAACTGAGATCTGCCTGCCTCTACCTACCAAGTGCCAGGATTAAAGGAATGGGCCACCACGCCTGGTATGTAACAGAATTTTAAGCAGCAAGGGATATTTAAAATAACCTGTATCGGGGCTGGAGAGATGGCTCAGAGGCTAAGAGCACTGGCTGTTCTTCCAAATGTCCTAAGTTCAATTCCCAGCAACCACATGGTGGTTCACAACCATCTGTAATGACATCTGGTGCTCTCTTCTGGCCTGCATGTATCCCTGCAGGCAGAGCACTGTATGCATAATAAACAAATCTTTAAACAAACAAACAAAAAAAAAAACCCTTTATTTTTTAAAAAACATACAACTTGATGGTAGGATGTTGGCACACACTGTAATCCCAGCACTCAACGGCACAGGCAGGAAGATGAGTGTATAGTGAGTATCACACTAGCACTCAACGGAGTGAGACTACATCTTAACAAAACAAAACAGGTCTGAGGAGATGGCTCAGTGGTTAAAAGCACTTGCTATGTAAGCATGAGAGCCTGAGCTTGAATTCTAAGAATCCACATGAAAGCTGTCTGAGTGGAGACTGAAGAATCGCTATGAGCTCAAGGGCCATCAAGATTAGTGTAAGCAACAGAGAACCAACGAAGAAATCCTGTCTCAAAACAAGGTAAAGGCAGGGACCATCATCTGATATCTCTCTCTCTCTCTCTCTCTCTCTCTCTCTCTCTCTCTCTCTCTCTCTCTCTCTCTCCACACACACACACACACACTCACTTTTGTCAGTATCCAGGCATGGGGAATGCAAACTGGAAGAGCCCCTGCCAGTTGTGTGTCCCCGTGAACCTGTGAATATACCCTACTTGGCAGCATTCAGGGAAGGAGGCATTTCACTGCACAGTAATACTATAAGGAGAGTAAGATCACAGATGGGTGATACATGCTAGTAATGACATAACCTGGTTAGGGGATTTGAACTTGGAGTAGATTTATTCATTCAAAGAGAGACGGCATCTCGTGTAGACCAGGCAAACCTTAAACCAACAGTGTAGTCTTCCAGTGTCTACTTCTGGAGTACTGAGATTATAAGTATGTGCTACCACAGCAGGCCAAACATCCCACGTTATAAATGGAGAAATAATATCATACATCTATTCAGAGAATACAACACAATATCCACAGTATCCATATAAAGTTTAAAGATCGGCTTGCCTAGTATGTGAGAACCCCTGGGTTTATCCCTAGCAAAGCCTCCCCCAACTAAAAAACAAACAAACAAACAAACAATAACACCAAAACCAAAACTGTATTAAATTAAGGCACAAAAATGTACTCCTCGAGCTGGGCAAGGTAGTTTACAGCGATAATCCCAGAGGTTAAAAGGCTGAATTAGCCCCTGTCTTAAACAATAACAAATCCGAATAAAGCAAAAAAATGAATCAGACCTGACTTTAGTGAATCAGAACTAAAAGGAAATAAAACATAATAAACACTCAAACTCAAAAGTAAGTAGGCCTAACAGATATGAGAATGTTATATGAATATGAATACATGTATTTTTTTTATAAATTCACCACTAACATGCAAGGTTAATCATTCATACTCAAAATCATCAAGTTTCAGGAATATTAGTAACTGCAGACCGATACTCTATTTTTTTCCACTTTTTATTTTATGTGCATTTGTGTTTTGCTTGTATATATGTCTTTGTAAGGGTGTCAGATCTTGAAATTACAGATGGTTGTGAGCTGCCATGTAGGTGCTGGGAATTGAACCCAGGTCCTCTAGAAGAGCAGTCAGTGCTTTTAACCACCAAGCCATCTCTCCAGCCCCAATGTTCTATTTTTTATTTAAAATTTTAGAACATTTGTTTTGTCTGTGAGCATATGAGCGAGTCTGTATGTGTATGTATGTATATGGGGGTGCATGTGTGGAGGTCAGTGGACAACTTGTGACTTGGTTTTCTCCTTTCACACTATGTGATTCTAGAAATCCAACTCAGGTCACCAGGATTGGCCAGTAAGCCTTTACCTACTTAATCATTTTGGCAGCTCTGATATACATTCCAACAGTGAGACCAAGAAAAGAAGGTTTTCAACAGATGTTGGAAATCATTATTTCTTTAGTGGAACAAAAATATAAAACCAAGTGACTTAGGCTTATATTGCAGAATTAAGGATCATATGTAGTTAGATCACTGAGAGGCTGGAAAAAACCCCAAAACAAAAAAAAAAAACCCACAAAAACCAAGACCAACCAGGGTTAACAGCAAGGCTGGGGTTCCCACCTCACACTGCCTTGTAGAATTACTGGTCCAAATATGGGTGATGCTAATTATCCTATTCTCATTTTAACAATTTATATGAGTAGAGGACAGTGGCATACCACAGTGCAGGAGCAAATGCCTAGCATAAATGAGCTACAAAGCAGGGCATGGTGGTCTACATCTTTAATCCCAGCACTGGAAGACAGAGGCAGAACTCCAAATTCAAGGGTAGCTGGCCAGAACTACACAGTGAGACTGTCTTAAAACAAAAACAGAACACTAACCCAAAATATAATAGAGGACTGGAGAGGTGGTAGTTAAGAGTGTTTAATGCTCTTTTAGAGGTCCTGAGTTTAGTTCCCAGAACCTATATCCAGCAGATCATATCCACCTCTAACCCTAGCTCTTCTAACTCTAGGGCCCCCTTCTGGACTCCATTGGCAACCACACACTCTTAAGAGACACATATACACATACACATATACATAAATTAAAAAAAAATCTTAAAAACAATACAACAAAAACTGTCTAAGCTAGTCTGCTATCATAGCCCTAGAAAAATTAACTTTGAAAAATCAGGTATTTTCTGTACATTTAAAAACTACTGCTGGGGGTGGGTGGTGGTGGTGGTGGTGGTGGTGGTGGTGGTGGTGGCGGCGGCGGCTGCGCACGCCTTTAATCCCAGCACTTGGGGCACTCAGGAGGCAGAGGCAGGCGGATCTCTGAGAGTTCAAGGCTAGCCTGGTCTACAGAGCAAGATCCAGGACAGGAACCAAAACTATACAGAGAAACCCTGTCTCAAACAAACAAACACACACCACCATATACAGCTGGCCAGTGGTGATGCACACCTTTAATCCCAGCTCTCGGGAGGCAGATGCAGGCAGATCACTGTGAGTTCAAGGCCAGCCTGGTCTACAGAGCGAGATTCAGGGCAGGCACCAAAACTACACAGAGGAACCGTCTCAAACAACAAAAAACAAAAAAATGGGCTGAAGAGATGGCTCAGAGGTTAAGAGCACTGACTGCTCTTCCAGAAGTCCTGAGTTCAATTCCCAGCAACCACATGGTAGCTCACAACCATCTGTAATTAGATCTTGCGCACTCTTCTGTATACATAATAAATAAGTAATAAAAAGATAAAAAAACAAACAACAAAAAACTACCATAGACGGGTTGGGGATTTAGCTCAATGGTACAGCGCTTGCCTAGCAAGTGCAAGGCTCTAGGTTCGATCCTCAGCTAAAAAACCACTACCATAGAGAGATTGTTCAAACATTAGGCCCAAATAAATACCCATTTCCATATACCTTAAGTTGTTCCTCAGTTATTGTTCCACAACAAAAATGTGATTGATAGGGAAAAAATTCATCATATGAGTATACCATCAAACTAGTAGTCACTCATATCAGATTTACTCACAAGTATCTCAATACTTGCTTGGGGTTAAATCACCTCACTCTTAAATTCTTACAAGACCATGACAGAACTGAGTAATAGTATGTCCAAACTACCACTTCTCGGGTTATCTCAGAAATCAGTGGTTTTATAACATAATCTTGGGGATTGGTGAGAAGTTCAGTGGTAAGATATTTGTTGAGTATACAGATTCCCAACCCCATGACTTGAGTCTCTCACTCCCTAAAGACATGGAGATGGGTGGCAGAAGATTGTTTGATTTACATGGGGATATTGTGGCAAATATGGAAGGCAAAGTGAAAAAGGAGACTGACTGGAGAAGCTACAAGTTTCTAAGGCAGGACAATTTTGATGGACTTCAAGAAGCAGAGGCTATGAGTTCAAGGGGAGCCTGGTCAACATGGCGATTTCTAGGCCAGCCAAGGCTATATGCAGTGAGACCCTGTCTCAAATTAAGTGTTTTTTGTTTTTTTTTTAAACCTTAAACCTATTTATGTTCAACCTTAAAGTCACTATGATAAATGAAAGAAACTAGTCACAAAAGGACTATTATGTGATTCTCTTTATACAAAGTTCCTGCCAAGCCAGGCATGTTGCTTTTAATTCCAACAGAAGCAGGTAGAGTTCAAGGCTAGTCTGGTGTACACATTGAGAAAACCAAAAAAACCAAACTGGCCCTGGAGAAATAGTCAAGAGCACTGGCTGCTCTTCCCGAGGACCCAGGTTCAATTCCTCGAATCCAAATGGGAGTTCTGTCTGCAACTCCAGTTTGCTGGCAAAACACCAGTACACATAAAATCATCAAAAATTACAAACAAACAGGAGCTGGAGACAGGCAGATCTCTGTAAGTTTGAGGCTAGCCTGGTCTACAGAGTGAGTTCCAGGACAGCCAGGGCTACACAGAGAAACCCTGTCTCCAAAAACAAACAAAGAAACAGACCCCAACGCTCTCCTCTACTAAAGAAAGGGGGGAAAATCCCAGTCAAATTCAGAGACAGAATTTCTTAAGTAGAAAGGTTCCTGAAGAGAGGGAAGCAGGAAGAGCTTTAGATGGGAAGATGAAAGTCTTTTGGGGCAGAAAGTAACAGTTGTACAAATAGGTATACCTTGGAACTGCACAGGTAAGATGGTTAAAATTATAATTATACCTCTATTTATCAGATTAAAAAGGAAAAAAAAAACCCTGGAAAACAATATACAACATAGAAAAGCATGCTAAAGTACCACCTGTAAGTATCACTATGTAGCCCCTGGCTGTCCTGGAACTCATTCTGTAGGCTGTCCTCGAACTCAGAGATCCACCTGCCCCTGCCTTCCGAGTGCTTAAGTCCTGGGATTGAAAGTGTGTGCCACCACTATGCCCTGCATCACCTAGAAAGTCTTTACATGTCTACATATCCTTGGGAATTGGGAGATTTACGGTCTAAGTGGAGGACATAGAAGATTTTCAGATGTAAATGAAGAACTTGAAACCCAGGCCTAAGCTCCAGGGTCTTTAATGACCTTACCTGCTTTAATGTCACTCAAAGCAAAAAGACCAACTCTCGTGTCTCCATTCACAGACCACTTCTGTGTTTCACAGTTAGGCTGGCAGCAGTGGTTCATGAACCGAGCGTAGTTTCCTTTTGGACCAGCATCAATAATTCGATCCTAGAATTTCAAGAAAAGCTACCTGTTTAGATTTCCTGAAACCTCTGCTATGCAGAAAACTATTTTCTATAATAAGATGAAGTGGATCCTTTTAAAAGTCAAGATTTCTCAGAGTGGTGGTTCTACCAATGTCACCCATGGACCAGTATCACCACCAACTCCACTTGAAGGTTATGCTTTAAATATACGAAAGAGGAAAGTCTATGTGGGTTTAACAATGTGTTGTTATGACAAGCCCACCTAGGGGATTCGGATCTATACTGAAGTTTAAGAACCAATGCCTCAGAGAAGCAGCAGCTTATTCTGTTTTCTAAATTAGAAAGTTTACAGACCAGGGGTACATTAAAAATAATTTAATGAAATTTAAGTACTTAATCTGATACCCTACCCCAAAGTATAATTGAGAATGTCTTGCAGAAAAGACTCAAAACTACAAGAGTACAACTTAAGAAATATCTACACAGGTAAATGCCAGGAAAAGAGTTGTTGGTCTAGGTGTTGGGGATTTAGCTCAGTGGTAGAGCACTTGCCTAGCAAGCACAAGGCCCTGGGTTCGATCCTCAGCTCCGGAAGAAAAAAGGAGTTGTTAGTCTAAGCATAATGGGGCACCAATGTAACCCCAGGTACTGAGAATGCAGAAGCAGAACAAGAGCAACTTCTAGGCCGGCTGAGGTAACCTACTAAGATTCAAATTCAACTACAACAACCCTAACCTAAAGTAACCAACATGAAATAACAAAGCATAAAATAACAAACAAAATGTCATAACATAAATAAACAGAAGTAAAATAGGCTGAAGATGTAGTTCAGTTGTACAATGTTTGACTAGGGTGCATAGGTTTCTAAGTTCAATTCTCGTACTAGCAAAGGGAGACCTCTAAAATCATTGTATAGGAAAAACATTCACTGGAATTTAATATTCAAGCACAAAGAACTGTAGATATATAAGAAATAGGCACACTTGAAAATTTCTTCCAAAATGTAATTCCAATAACCCCAAAATAAAGCATTTAAAAAAAGATACTTACTTGATTTCTTAAGTTTTATAATTTACATACACCTGTGGGTCACAACCCCAAAAAGATCAGAAAATATAGATATCTACATTACGATTCATAACAGTAGCAAAATTATAGTTATAAAGTAGCAATGAACACAAGGAACTGTAAAGGGTTGTAGCTTTAGGAAGAGGGAGGACCAGATTTTCCTGATCATCACAATATACTAGTTAAACATTAACAAATTAGTCCTCCAGTTTGTAAAATAAAAGGATAAAGATTATTAACTCTTGTGGCCTTTTCATATACTTTTATGGCATTAAAAAAAACCCACAAATTATATTAGACCATTCAAACAGAGTACTGAAAACAGCTTTACTGTTAAAAATGAGAAATTTAACCCTCTCCAGAATCAAGTTCAAGAAAATTCTCATGTATGTGGACAGTCTAGAACTTGGGTCTGAGACAAATACTTACTTTATCTAGAGTGAGCATATAGAAATTAGTGATATCGTGTTCTTGTGCATAACGGATTCGAGCTCTGCATTCCTCTTCATCTATTAGCTCACCCACATATTCATTCACAAATTCACCCTAGAATAAGAAACAGTTCATAACTTAATGGTAAAGTACACTGGTGTTTATATGTGCAACTTTTATTTAAAAGTAATATGGATGATTCTCCAAATTAGACTATGTGCATTTTATTAACTATGGTGCCAAAATCACTTCAGGAAGAAAATCACTTCCTCATTCCCACCAGCAGAAAAGCCCTAGGGTATAAGGCACACTTAAGAACCACCAGAATTAGAAACTGAGAAGTAATAAAAAACACAAGTCATTCTGTTACCAGTCTGAGGGCCTGAAGCCAGTTTCAACTATTTCATCTTTCTTGGAGCTCGCCCTGCTGACTTTCCTTCTACATTTCATACTATTGTCCACCCTACTCTGGAGAACACAATTATACCATTCCAGACTTTAATACTTACCCTGGCTGGCAAAAAGATAAATATTTGGTAAATGGCTTCATTGTGCTTCCTAGAAACCTCAACAACATTCTTCTTTAAAAAATTTTTTTATTTTTATCGTATGTGCATTGGTGTTTTGCCTGTGTGAAGATTCTGGATCTCCCTGCAACTACAGCTGTGAGCTGCCATATGGTACAGGGAACTGAACCTGGGTTCTCTGGAAGAACAGCCAGTGCTCTAAACCACTGAGACATCTATCCAGCCCCCAACAAAATTCTTTAGAAATTATGAAAATAAGGTTTATTTTACTAAATTGTCAAATAAGACTTATTTTTCTATACAGAATGTATAATATTATCTGTTAAAAACTTGAACATCCAGGTGTCCAGCACTTAGGCAGAGGCAGGCGCATCTCTGTGACTTTAATATCAGGACAGCCAGGGCAACAGAGAGAAACTCTGTCTTGAAGAATCAAAATAAACAAACAAAAACCCAACCACCAAACAAACAAAAAACACAAACAAAACCCTTGAAGATCCTGGCAACTCCTCTTTGAAAAGCCCACACCTACATTCTTGGGCATGTCTGACTTCCTTTCCATCCACCTTTCTCAAAATTCAAGGGGCTGGAGAGATGGCTCAACAGTTTAAAGCACTGCTGTTTGTCCAGAGGACCTGGGTTCAATTCCTAGTAATTACATGGCAGTTTACAACAGTCTGTAACTCCAGTTCCAGGGGATCTGACACCCTCATACAGACATACAGTAAGCAAAAAATAAATAAATAAAATTAAATAATAACACACACACACACACACACTCCTCTTAATAAACTTTGATTTGCCTTCAATGAAGGAGGAGGTGGCGGAGGCCCTCCACAAATCATGTTGAAGATTCCCTGCTTTTCACTGTGAAAGCTTAACACTGCGTATCACACTTAATAACACCAAACTGTTTGTCCCGATTAAAATATCTTATTAAAATATTATAACCATCTTTTCCTCCACCTTCACTAATGGCTCTAGAATTTCCACAAAAGTGTAAATAATCTCACAATGTCTCTAAGTATTTCCCCGTTTTATTCTACATAGTGAACACGACCAGTGTAAGGACTTTGATGACAAGACCATCTGCTCTCAAGCCTCTCTACACTTTGGAGCTTATTATAATCCCTAATTCTGTGTCCTCTATGTAATATTCTCATGTTCGTCAAGAAGAACCACTTACTTCAAGAAAACAACAACCCTTATAATTTAAGTTTTTCTTTACCTTTTTAATATCTGTTTTTGTCCGGAGACCCCAGCCTCTCTGTAAAGTGCGAAAAATTTCGACATCTGGATACTGGCGCTTGCTGAAGCACTGGTTCTGACAGCGCCCTCCAGCAGGACACACTGTGGGATGGCACTCATAGAGCAGCATCCGGTTGATGCACTCTGAGTCTATCCCACAGGGGTTCTCATCAGTAGCTTTACAGTTGCAACGGGGAATTTCTGACAAGTCTGCAGTGAAGATCTGTACCCTGCCAATTGGACGGTTCACCTGGAGAAGTACATAGTACCATGGAAGTAAACATAAAACAATCCAAGACCTTTAATAGACAATTATCACTTCAAGTTATGACCTATTTTACATGGTTTGAAGAACTCAAGACTGACGCAGCTCATGTAATAATAAAGCCATAGTTGAAACATGAAATGTAAATTTTAAGCCAAGTGTGCTGGTATATACCTTTAATTCCATCTATTTGGGAGACTAAGACAGGAGATCACAAATTAAAGGCAAGCCTGGACAACTGTAAGCCCATCACCAGTTAAAAAGGGGTGGGGTTGGGAGACTGTGGCTGGGTGGTAGAGTGCTTGCCTCTAACCTCTAGTGCTAGGGGAAAAAATTCAATTTCAAAGTTGGTAGGCCAAAAGAATGCAAAACCAGGGTCTGACAGATGTTATTAAAATTAATATATACAAATAATCACCTTTACTGGAAGCGGAGGAATCAATTATTCATAACATCTTAAAAAAAAAAAAAAAAAAAAACCCACAAAATGCTAATAGTAATCCTGAAGAGGGGCAGTGAGATTCAGTGGGCACGGGAGATTATTGCCAAGTCTGACAAGGAGAGAACTCCCACAACTGTGCTGGAAATGACAACAAATTACTTTTTTTTTTTTTTTCTTTCAAGACAGGGTTTCTCTGTAGCTTTGGAGCCTCTCCTGGAACTCACTCTGTAGACCAGGCTGGCCTCAAACTCAGAGATCCACCTGCCTCCACCTCCCGAGTGCTGGGATTACAGCCACCACTGCTGTAATTTTCTATTTTTATGCGTTCAACTGTCAAAGCAATTTTTAAATGTTGACCATGAGCAAGGAAAAGGAGCCATACAGTGTCACTCTAAGACATAGCCTCCCAAGACTGGTCCCTCACCTTTATATGTTTATAAGGTGGTGGCTTCTTGTCATTCTTCCGATCTTCCTGCAGCTGTCTCAGCTCTTTTTGGGCCTTTAACTCTTCAAATCTTGCTGCAGCTTCCTGAAGAGCTGAGGAAACAAAACAAAATCATTTAAAACAAAACCAAAAATATTGGGTATACTTATTTTACTCTATCTACCCTTTTAAGCTAAAGAAAATCCCATGTCTTGCCAGGCAGTGTGGTGCACACCTTTAATCCCAGCACTCAGGAGGCAGAGGCAGGCAGAAACAGAGTGAGTTCTAGGACAGCCAAGGCTACATAGAGAAACTCTGTCTCGAGATACCCCGTCCCCGGGGGGAAAAAAGGAAAGAAAATCCATGTCCTAGCAACAATAGATCATCATTACAATTACGTGAAAAACCAAAACTGTATCATCAATTTTTAAATGGTTATGTAAGTCTCCAAAGTATTCAGACATAACATTAAGATCAAATACAACCCATCAATAAATATAAAATACACACGGGCTGGGGCGGTGAAGGCACACGCCTTTAATCCAAGCACTCAGGAGGCAGAGGCAGGTGTATCTCTGTGAGTTCAAGGCCAGCCTGGGCTACAGAGTGAGTTCCAGGACAGGCTCCAAAGCTACACAGAGAAACCCTGTCTCGAAAAACCAAAACCAAAAAAACACACTGTTACAGTCAGAGAAAAACAAAAACTGTGCTGCTTCCTGAGCACAATTTCCTAGGTTCCATGGACAATGTGCCCGCTACACTCTTGAAGAATTTCAAAGATGAAGTTCTCCTTCCCTCTAGCGCCTACTCTTAATACTCATTCTGTAAATTTCACCATGGGTTCCAACAAGTAGATCTTTGTATCTAATCTAAATTCACCCAGGCTTTCATAATTCTTAGATTGCAATACCTAAAAAATCCAACAAATCTGACTCCCAAGTTTTCTCAACATAAACTTTTAATTCATTGTTTTTCAACCAGAATTCTAATCTTTCCCTCTCTCCTTTTTGTAGCTTTTCTGTTACTTCTTTAAAGAAATATCTCCACTAGGTGGTGGTTGCACACGCCTTTAATCTCAGGACTCGGGAGGCAGGAGGATCTCTGTGAGTTCGAGGCCAGCCTAGTCTACAGAGTAAGTTCCAGGACAGGCTCCAAAGCTACAGAGACCATGTCTAACCCCCCACCCCGCAAAGGGAAGAAATTCTCTCCTCTGACCAATATTGAATACCTTGTGATTATTATGCATCTCTTGCCTTGTCTTCAGTGTTTATCCTGTTCCGCTCATAATTAATTCCCTATTATAGTTTAATCTTCTCTTTTTCCCTTTTTTTTTCCTGAGAGAGGGTTTCTCTGGGTAGTTTTGTGCCTGTCCTGGATCTCACTCTGTAGACCAGGCTGGCCTCGAACTCACAGAGATCCTCCTGCCTCTGCCTCCCAAGTGCTGGGATTAAAGGTATGCACCACTGCCGCCTGGCTTAATCTTCTCTTCTTAGAACTACTCACACCATCTATTTTCATTCATCATTCCAAATAAAGGATCTCATCTTATAATCTATGTTGAGAGCCTGTCTCAAAATCAAGGAAGGAAAAAGAAAAAAAAAAAATTGGAATTTCAGTCTAATCACCACAGCAAAACCCTTCTTGCACAACTCACTGGGCAGCACAGAGACCTTAGGCCAATAATGTAACTTGTCCACCTCCCACCCCCAGTTTTTTGAGACAAGGTCTCTATGTGTAACTGCCCTGGCTGCCCTGGAACTCGATTTGTAGAACAGGCTGGCTTTGAACTCAGAGATCCGCCTGCCTCTGCCTCCCCAGTGCTGGGATAAAAGCATGACCCACCAAATCCAGTTTCAAATAATGTAACTTTTACATGGCCAATTCTTTACCTGCAAAATCAGGATGCTAACTACTCATAGGGTTACTGTAAAAACTTAAAACAGGAAACATTGCACAGGCCTGGAGAATAATAAATGTTAACTATTATTATTATGGTTCTCTCTTGAAAGCATCCCTTGGTAAAAAATACCTGACTTCAGAACTTCAAATCCCAGACTACGTAGGCTTTTTGTTTAGCATTTGATGTACATCTCCTCCAACAGTCACAGAATGACATTTGATTGTCAATACCTATTATGTCAGACTCTCCCACAAAAGACATATTCCTAGAGGGCTAAGTATTTAGCCAGCCCTTGGTCTAGATAGATACAATGACGAATATACCAAAACTTTAACAGGGCCAGACACAGGGCCTTTCCTATACTCTGTCTTTTCTTCTAGCCTTAGTGACAGCCAGTTTAGCACTGACAAAGCCAATGGTGGTGTAGTTACTATCTGAGACAAGACTCAATATTCAAGCTCCTGTAGTATTAGTACCAGAAGTCCAGGTTTTTCCACAGAAACCATATGGCAAATAGGGATATACTCACAAATCTAAGAATACAGGGTAAACAAACATTTGATAAGCTAATATTCTGTTCTAATTTAAAGAACATAGGTCTCTAGAATCATCTCACTAGAAAGCATCAGTTTTGTTTTTCAAAACTGTTTCTCTGTGTAGCCCAGGCTGTCTTGGAACTCAATAGATCTGTCTGCCTCTGCCTCCTGAGGACTGAGATTAAAGGTGTGCACTATCACCACCTGGCTAGGCATCAGTTTTAAAATCCCTTTCCTCTTCACCCTGCAGACAAATTCTTAAGCTTTAATATCCATTTGACAAGAAATATACTGTCTTTCAAAGGGTAACTACAGGAAGAAGGTGTTTTTCACTGAGGGAACACCATGTGCAGATTTACTTTACTCAGAAAGCTTTCAAAGACCCCCCCCCCAAAATTACATCTTAAGGGAAAGACAAAGCTCAAAACTGACTTAGTAGTGCTAATACCAGGGGATGTTATCTTAGCCTTAGCAGACATTATTGTCTTCAATGGTAGACTGGTTTATTAAAAATCTTTACTTCTCTGCAATTTTAATTGCCTTTATAACTTGTGGGGAAAAAAAATCCCCCAATCTTAAAAAACAATAAAAACCTGTTATAGTACTTGCACAGCAAACTAAAATGAGTTACACAGCTCAGTTATTTGATGAGATGAGATGCTGAGTCAAAGAATGGCAAAGACCAAGGAAAGTCTTCCTCACAGTACAGTTAAAACACTGAAACTATGATCTATGGAGTAACTAACTTTCCTACATGGTAGGTCACAACCACTTGTAGTGAGATCTGGCACCCTCTTCTGGCCTGCGGGCATACATGCAGAGAGAACACTGTATATATAATAAATAAATCTTAAGAAAATAAATAAATAAAAAGAAAAAAGCCAAATGCCAGGCAAGCCCTGTACCATTACACTCCATCTATAACCTCAATTCTGTTTTATTGGATGGTTTCAGATGACCCAGGCCATTAAACTTGTGGCTTCACCACTGAAGAGCTGGAATCACAGGTGTGTGCTCAGACACCTGTCTTCTCCTTTTTTCTCTTTGAGACATAGCCTCACTATGTAGCAAAAATCATCCTGGAACTCACTATGTAATACAGGGTACCTTGACCCTGCAATTCTTCTGCCTTAGCCTCAAGACCTGGGATTACAAGCAGGCATCACAATATTTCAGACACTCTTGAACCATTACATGACTTGAACACAGGGCAGATACTCAGCCATAGAAGTCTCTGCCTGCCTGAAGAATGGCAAGGGTAAAATTACCTTTTTTATATGTTCCGTCAACTCCTTTCCCCATCTTATCCTTGCTGCTCACATCTCCTTCCATGTAAGGAAAGACTCGGGCCTGATGAGTCCATAGATAGTCATTAGATCCAAAGAAGAGAACAGGGAACTCTCCCACATCATGTCTCATTTTATCAATGTTAGAGGGAACAGCTCGAGGATGGCAGATCTCCGCTGGCCACCACCTGGAAAAGGTACAAGTAAAGAGAAGGAACCTCTACAAGGCCGTAAAGGCACTGGAAAAACAACCTATTTAAGTTTTTTTTCTTTTTCATGTGTGTTTATATAGTGTTCACATTGTATACAGGCACAAAGTGAACAACAAGTGTCCTCCTGAGTTACTGCCCACGCTACTTACTGAGGCAGGCTCTCAAGCCGAAGCTGGAGCTCACTAGTTCTTTCTAGTGTAGTTAGCCCGTTTACCCCGGGGATCCTTGCCTTTGCCTCCCAAGCTCTGAAACTGCAGACGGGCTACCAAACCTGCCTCCATTTACCAAAGTGCTAGGTTCAGAACACCCTAACCCTAACCCTTCCTCATACTTGCAGATCAAGCACTTTTTCATTCATTCACATCAAGTAGAATGTTCCAGAAGCTCACTCACAAACATAAACAATTTCTAAGAATCAGTTATTTTACTTTAGAAAATAATTATGACACATGAATATTTATAATGTTCACTGAAGAATTTTCAACAATGAAATGAAAATCTGACTAAGAGCCCATGCTGCTATTCTACAGGACTTTGTTCCATTCCCAGCACCCATGGCAGGCAGCTCACAACCATCTGTACATTAGGTTCCATAGAATTCCATGCTTCTGGTCTCAGAGGGCTCTTGTACTCATATACACATAGCCACATTACATTTATTAAAATTAATTATAACAGGAGAAAAAATGGGAAACTGATGCTCATCGAGAGGTTATCAACAGTAGTAGTATACCAGACAGTTTAGATTTTAAAGAAGAAACTGGAGGAGGTGGCACATATTTTTAATCCCAGGAGAGATTTAAACTCAGGAAGCAGAGGCAGTTTCAGGCCAGCCTGGTTTACATATCAAGTTGGAGATCAAGTTGAGGTCAGCCAGGGCTACATAGTTAATACTCTAACTCAAAAGCAAAAACTAAAAAAGAAAGTCCCAGAAATGATCTATCCAAGATAATTAATATTTCTATCTTTTAATATTTATCATTTCTTTGTGTTAATAACCTTCATACTTTTCTCTAGTAGACCTTTTTTCACTTGTTTTGATACAGAGTCTTGCGTCACGACCTTGTGATTGTCCTGTCTCAGGATCCAATAATACCACATATAGCTAATAATTCATAAATATATAACCATCGTGTGCTCTGTTATATATTGAAATTGTTCATGTTAGCTGGGTGAATGACTGGAACCAGAGGCAGGATGTCTATCTACCATAACCCAATAAACAGAGCATGATAAAGAACACACTGCTGCTGGGCGGTGGTGGTGCACGCCTTTAATCCCAGCACTCAGGAGGCAGAGGCAGGAGGATCTCTATGAGTTTGAGGCCAGCCTGGGCTTCAAAGCAAGTTCCAAGAAAGGCACAAAGCTATACAGAGAAACCCTGTCTCAAAAAACCAAAAAAAAAAAAAAAAAAAAAAAAAACCAAAAAAAAAAAAAAACAAAACCAAAACAAAACAAAACAAAAAAACCAGACTGCCATTCTCTGTCATGCTCACTCACCTGTATCGACCAACCTTTACCCAGACAATCTCCCTGTAGTGTGGTTTTTTGCCTGCCTTGCAGTCATTGCAATACCAATTTCCTTCAGGAATATCAATGTTTAGGCACTCACGATGAAAAGCAGCAGGGCAGGAATCACAGCACAGAAGGCTGCCTCCTATAGGAATAAAAAACTTGGCATTTAGACCACAAGGTTACAGATGAAGTCCCAGAGGAAATAGCTTTTGCTCAGCTCCTAATCAATTATTTGCAAATCTAGTCAAGGACTCAGTGAAACACACGCAGAAAGACTTTTCTGTAACAATATGCCTGTTCTAATATTCCTGAGCTCCCAGCTCACATCAAAATTTTTCATATTCAGATAATAAACACTACATTTTACCACAAAACTAGTTATGGCAATGAGGTGAAAAAGTAAACAAAATTTATGTGCACAAATACCAATATAAACATTTTATCCTAAGACTATTTATAGCAAATAGAAACCACAGTATTAAAAAAAAAAGCACATGGGCTGGAGAGATGGCTCAGAGGTTAAGAGCACTGGCTGCTCTTCCAGAGGTCCTGAGTTCAATTCCCAGCAACCACATGGTGGCTCACAACCATCTGTAATGAGATCTGGTGCCCTCTTCTGGTCTGCAGTCATGTATGCTGCATATATAATAAATAAATAAATCTTAAAAAGAAAAAAAGCACAATTAAGTCTTGTGTATGTACGTTTGTGTGTTTGCACGCATGTGGAGATCAGAGGTTGGTGTTAGATGTCTTCCTTGATCACCTTCTACCTTATTTGTTGTGACAAGGTCTCTTACTGAACCTGGAGCTAATCCATTCTGCTAGGCTGGTTGGCTAGACAATGAACATAACATAATAACATGTTATGTTATAGTAATGTACCTCTTGTTTTACATGAGCAAGGGAATCTGAACTCTGGTTGTCATGCTTGTGTAGCTGGGACTTTACCAACTCAACCATCCCTCCAACACTAAAACTAGATTCAGCTGGTGACAGGAAGGGGCTTTAAGTTCTAAGACCATACCACTTCAGGAATTCACTTTCCTTTTTGAGATCTAATTTTCCTAATAGCAACATTTAATAATGAATAGTCAAGTCACTCTTTAGAGCACAGTCAACACATGACACAGCAGTACCTGACAACACATAAACAGCACTTCCACATGGTTGGATCTTTTCACTCTTCTTCCCCTCTTAACAATAACTCTTCAGAACTTTGCAGTTTCAGCCCACAGTTATATTTTTGCTTTGTTGCCAGAGGGGAGTCACACACAGGTGAAGCACTTCTAAGCAGGGTGACCTGAGTTTCCTGGTCCATAACTTAGATTCCATTTCCCATCACACTCTTATTAAAATTTATTTTAAATACAGTGTGGTTAGACTTAGCACAATGAGAGAATTTTAGGTGGTTTTTGGACTTGTTTTTTAACATATATGAATGAACTTCTTTCCTAGCCTGTACTAAAGTTTTTCTATATTGTTCTAGAAACTTTTGTTCAGGGTGGGCATGGTGGTAACTGCTTTTAATAGAGGCACATAGGAGGCAGAAGCATGTGGATCTCTGTGAGTCTGAGGTTAGTTTGGTCTACAAAGCAAGTTCTAGGACAGCCAAGCCTATACATAGATCCTGTCATAAAAATAAATATACATGTATAAAATAAGATAAAAACTTTCTTCAGGAGTTGAAAAGATGGCTCAGTTGGGATTCAAAGCATGGGATGCTCTAGCAGAGGACCAGGGTTTGAATCCTCAGCAACCACATGGTTACTAACAACCTTCTGTAACTCTAGTTCTAGGGGATGTGATACCATCTTCTGGCCTTCTCTGGTACTGCATTCATGTGATGTAGACATACACCACAAAGATTATAGGTGCACACCACATCAATTTATATAAAATCTAATTCTTTGGGCATGTTGGCTAGGCAAGTACTATGCCAACTGAGTTATATTCCAGCCTCATGTATATAAATTAAAGAGGATACATGGGGGACTGAAGAGATGTCTCAGTGGGTCATAATGGGCTTGCTATTGTAGTATGAGGACCCTAAGTAGGATTCCCAGCACCAAGGAAAGCCAGCCTGCAAACCCAGCACTGGGTAGCTGAGACAAGCAGAACCTAGGGATTCTATAGCACATCGGTCTAGCCAAAAGGGTGACCGAGAGATCTTATTTTCAGAGTCAGAGAGGTGGGCCACGTTTGAAGACCCGAGCTTGACATCCAGGACCCACATGGTAGAAGGAGAGAACCATCTCTTGTAAGTTGTCCACATATTCACTCCAAAACACATAAAGTCTAAACATTGGATAATCCCTTTGAAACCACTCATAAAATCAGAAGTCATCATTATCTTACCTTCTGAGCACACAAAACACCAGCTAACATTAACATGCTCATGATTTCGGCAACCCCGCCTAGGGGTGAAGTGATTAGGGCAGATGATACTATTAGATGCAAGGATTTTTGACCCAGCAGCAAGACAAAAGTCATTAGCATGGTATGCCACAGGACAGCGGACACAGCGCATCAGACGACCTACATATATGGACAGCAGAGAAAGGGGGAGGGGCAAGAGAAAAAGATTACATATGGAAACAAAGTGCATTATGTAAGTCTATTTGTCAGCAGAGAGAAGGACTACCTAAAATCATGGCTCTTACACATGTGTTCCACTATTAAGAGTAAGAGGAGCTGGGTGGTGGTGTCGTTAGGAGGAAGAACCAGGCAGATCTCTGTGAGTTTGAGGCCAGCCTGGTCTACAGAGATCTAGGACAGGCACCAAAACTATACAGAGAAACCCTATCTCTAAAAACAAACAAACAAAAACAGAACAAAAGGGCTGGAGAGATGGCTTAGAGGTTAAGAGCACCAATTGTTCTTCCAGAGGTCCTGAGTTCGATTCCCAGTACCCACATGGTGGCTCACAACCATCTGTAATGAGATCTGGCGCCCTCTTCTGTGTACATGATAAATAAATAAATAAATCTCAACTAATCAATCAATAGTGAGAGGGAAGCTCTGTGCTAGTCACCCAGTGGGAGTAGGATTGCACAATTGTAAATACACCTGCCTCAGCAAGGGACCATGATCCAGATAACTGCCTTGAATCCTCTAATGCCTTGAATAAGTCAAAATGAAAAGGAATAGACTCACGAGGCAGAGGCAGGTGAGCTCAGAGACCAGCCTGGTCTACAGAGGGAGTTCCAGGACAGCCAGAGCTACACAGAGAAACCTTGTCTTAAAAACCAAAAGATTACAAAAAAAAAAAAAGGGGAATGGAACAGTGTACTGATGTTTGCCTAGTACTCTAGGATGCTTGTTTCCACATGGATCTCCTAATATATTTCTAAACTAAAAACCAGTATCAAACAACTTAAATCAATCTATATGGCAGCAACAATTAAAAGGGGATATAAAATGCACTGAATAGAAGATGTTTTCAAACAAAATCTCCAGAGATATCTAAATATTTTAAACCACCAGCTAGAAATCCCACAGAATACAACATGCTATAAGTGAAATTCATTACTCTATTAGGCTACAATGTTGCTACTTTACCAAATTGACAAGCAGGAGTCTATGAAGTGATGCTCCAGATTGCACTTGAAAATAAATATTGCCAAAGCAATCGAAGCCTTATAATTAGAAGATTGGTTTATATTATTAAAAACAATAACATCCCAGCAGTGGTGGTGCACGCTTTTAATCCCAACACTCGGGAGGCAGAGGCAGGTGGATCTCTGTGAGTTGGAGGCCAGCCTGGTCTACAGAGTGAGTTCCATGACAGGCACCAAAGCTACACAGAGAAACCCTGTTTCAAAAAACAAAAAGCAGCAGCAACAACAAAAGCAAAACCACAACAAAAACTACCTTTAGAAGCAGATACATTGGCTGGATTAGCAGCATGACAAGTTATACAGATGTGGAGGGGGCACCTGAAGCCCTTGTTCTGCATGACAGTTGGTGGGTACTTCTTGACACATTCTTCATGGTAAAACTTCCCACATAAGGGCAGAAGGCACCTTTTTACATCTTCCCCACTCTGCTTACATACAAAACAGGTATGGATTCCTGGGAAAGGAAAGAGGAAACAAGTTAGTAATCTATCTAAGCTAATCTATCTAAGCCATTAGGTCTAAGTTCGTGAAGAACTTTATTGAACCAAACTGACAAAATCTGACCCTAATAAATGAACAACTTTAGCACCTTTATAAGTGGGCAATCTGATCTGATATGTGCTCATTGGTATGATGTAACAAGGTGTGTATTATACTGTCTACAAAGCATTTCTGTCAAAAGAGAAACTCATTGTGATCAAATCCAGCCTCTAAATCCAACTACATTGTAGGTGATACAGAAAACACAGGAACAAGGGGTTGGCTTGACATCCCAGTGGGTTTAAGTGTTTGCTCTCAAGTCTTATTCCTGGTTTGTGTGATAAAATCCCCTGACAAAGCAAGAATTTATTTTAGCTTACAATTTCAGATTATGGTCTATCACTTCACGATGTCAAGGTGACAGAAACTTGAAGCAGCTAGTGCTACCCAGTCACGAGTAGAGAAAATGAATGTATGGCTTGCACTTTTAGACTGGATTTTGCCAAGTCAATTTCCTTAAGGCAATTTCCTATAGACATGCCCACAGGCCAAGCAGATGTAGACAATTTTTTGTGAAGCTTTCTGGGGAATTCTGAAACCCGAACTCAACAGATCCACCTACTTCTCTATCTCTCAAATGCTAGGATTAAATAAAGGCTTGTACCACTGCATTCAACACAATTCTTATTCCTTCTCAGATAATTCTACAACGTGTCAAGCTGACAATTCAGCACACTTCTTATCCCTTCTAAGATAATTCTACATTGTGTAAAGCTGGCAATTATAACTATCAGTCAGTTTGGATCTTTTTTAAAAAGAGTTTTATTTATTTATTATATATTCTGCCTGCATACCAGAAGAGGACACCAGATCTCATTGCAGATGGCTATGAGCCATCATGTGGTTTCTGGGAATTGAACTCAGGACCTCTGGAAGAGCAGTCAGTGATCTTAACCTATGAGCAATTGCTATGCGCCCCTCCCCACTTCTTTAAATACCTTTGAGACAAATGGAAAAATCTGAAAATGAACCCAAGAGTTACTATAACTCTTGAAAATCTATTGGATTTTCTTTTGAAAAGTCTGTTAGAAGACTTCAATGAGCACTTACAGATTCTTTTTGTGTGTACATGTTTGTAATGTCTTCCTCAGTCACTCTTACCTTTTATATTTATTTGTTTATTTTTGGTTTTTATTTTTATTTATTATTTTATTTATTTATTTATTTATTGATTGCCACAGCTGAGGATCGAAACCAGGGCCTTGCGCTTGCTAGGCAAGTGCTCTACTACTGAGCTAAATCCTCAACCCCTGGTTTTTATTTTTGATGTAGGGTTTCTCTGTGTAATAGTTCTGGAAATCCTGGAATTTGCTTTGTAGCCCAGGCTGGCCTCAAACTCACAGAGCCTCTGCCTCTCAAGCGCTGGGTTAAAGGCATGAGCTAACTCTGCCCAGCCTCTACCTTTTATTTTTTAAAGATTTATTTGAGTGTGCATATTCGCATGAGGCCACAAAAGGATGTTGGATCCCCTGGAACCTGAGTTACAGGCAGTTGTGATCTGCCCAATTTGGTTGCAGGGCAATGAACTCAGGTTCTATGAAAGAGCATGAGGCCTAGCGCTCGCCCCGCCCCTTACTTTTAGAAACAATGTGGCTCCAGGAAGCTGTCTGTCTCTGCCTACCAGTGGCTGGGATTACAGACACACAGACCCATACCTGACCTTTTACATGGATACTGGGAATCCAAGCTCAGGTCCTTATGCTGGTATGATAGTCATTTTACTGACTGAGCCACCTGGCTAACAGAACACACGCAAACTCTTTACTTTTTGTTCTACCATTATTTAAGGAAAGAAAGAGAAGCGGGAAGGGGTAAAAAGAAGAGACCCTGCTTTGGAGATACAGTACCATAAGATACAGAGGAAGGGAAAAGGCCAGTACTGAAAAGCAAATTTGAGCATGAACCTTGACATCTGCCATAAAATAGAAGCTCATTTCACTAAAATACCCATCTATAAATAGAGATCATTCAGTTAATAAAATCTAAGGAAAAATGTAAACTATGTATTTGTAAAGAAACAAGTGGATACTACAGACCTGCTATTTATTATTCAACTAGAGCAATCTCAGCAATGAGATGATCACCCTGTTACAGCAAAACAGGGAGAACCACCAGGGAAGGAAATAACATCTGAATTTGTCTAAGAGCAGGTAAAGTATCTCTTAAAAAAACAAAAAGATTGATTTATATGATAGTTCTGTGATATACTGCTTGCCTAGCCTGCATAAGACTCTGAATTTAACTCACTCTGGATCTAACTTCCAGGCCTGGAAAAAACAAAAGTAGAAGTTTCACTATACTTCAAATCACACACACACACACACACACACACACACACACACACACACACACACACACACTACTTTAAAATAGATTATACACATAAATATGAAGACAGAAACTATAAAAACCACAGAAGACATACTAGTGGGGGGAAAGAGTGCCACTGAGTTAAGCTGTATTTCTTAAATACAAATAAAGTTGATAAACTAGGGACCCAGAGACGCCTCAGTGGTTAAGAGCACACTGGTTTCTCTTCCAGAAGACAGATGCCAGCACCCATATGGATCTCACCACCATCTGTAACTCCAATTCTAGGGGAACCAATATCCCCTTCTAGCTTTTGAGGTCACTGTAGTGGTATTGTGTTCCCCAAAATATTATGCACCCTAATAAACTTATCTGGGGTCAGAGACAGAACAACCACTAGATACAGAGGCTAGAAAATGGTGGCATTCACACCTTTAATCCTAGCATTACAGAGACAGAAATCAGTCTGGATCTTTGTGAGTTCAAGACCACATTGGAAACAGCCAGGCATGGTGACTCACACCTTTAATCCCAAGAAGTGATGGCAAGAAGCAGAAAGATATATAAGGTGTGAAGACCAGAAACTAGAAACATTTGGCTGGTTAAGCTTTTAGGCTTTGAGCAGCACAGTTCAGCTGAGATCCATTTGGATGAGGACACAGAAGCTTCCAGTCTGAGGAAACAAGACCAGCTGAGGAACTGGCAGGTGTGGTAGCTGTGGCTTGTTCTGTCTCTCTGATCTTTCAGCATTCACCCCAATAACTGGCCTCAGGTTTGATTTTATTAATAAGAACTTTTTAAGATTCATGTTACAGGTCACCAGGCATGCAGGCAAAACGCTCATATACATAAAATAAAAATCTTCTTAGAAGTTGATAAACTTTATCAAATTCTGAGCCAGGAATAATGGTGTATGCTTGTGATACCAACAATGATGAGGGTCCTTGAGAATTTACAGCCAGCCTGAGATCATATCTCCTAAGACAGATGGACGTAGCTCAGTGGTAGAGCTGGTCTACTATGCACAGAGTTTACCCCAGGACCACAAACAAACCAACACTCTAAAGACTCTGCCAAAAGACAGTGAAAACTGATATAATTGATAGAGCAGCACACGGAGGATGAGTAAATTGCCAACTCAAGAACAACAAAAAAGGAAAAAACAAACAAACAAACAAACAAACAAACAAATAACAGAGAAACAAGAGGATAAGGTGAAGAGACCACCACAATAGGAAATACTGTATACGGATTGGTCAGGGTAAGGACATTTTAGATGTGACCCTAACACCAGAGAACAAACAAAACATAAGCAAATCAGATTTGAACACAGTAAAAAAGCTAGTCATAGTGGCTCATACCTATAATCTTAGCATTTGGGAGGCTGTAGGTAGGAACAGGTTGGGCTACAAAATGACTGTCTCAGAAACAAAACAAACAAAAAAGACAAAAACAAAAAACCCCAATGCCTAAGAAGAAACAGTGAACACAGGTAAGAGAAAACCTAACCAACAGAAGAGGCACTTGGGAGGCAGAGGCAGTAGGAGTTCCAGGACAGCCTGGTCAACAGAGTTCAAGGTTACATAGTGAGATCCTGCCTATCTCAAAGCAACAAAACTACACCAAATACAAAATCAAAATAACAGAAAGACTGAACATATACAGGAATTTCAATGATCAAGTATTTTTGTCTAGATTGGTATTTAATTATTTGTGTCAAGGTTTCACTCTGTCTCCAGGTTTTGGGGATTGATTGTAAGAAGGCATCACCACCAACTGGCTCTGAATATGTGAAGCTTATCTGTAACAAACAACATGGTTAAGTTCTCTTTGTTACCTAATATTTAATGGTATTTATTGGTGGTTCAGAGGGTAACACTGCTTGTTATGTAAGTCTAATTACCTGAGTTTGATCCCCAGAATGGACAAAATGTTAGAGAGCATCAAATATCTTCAGACCTACATACACCTACCAAAGCATGATGAGTTCTCTCACATGCATCATAAACATACACAATAATATGGAAAATAAAATTTAAAAACAATACCCCTACATGGGTAGAGAATTTAATAGCAGTTACCAAGACTCAGAGAACTGGGTTGAAGTTAGTCAACAAAATATAAAGGTATAATTAGGAAAAAAAAATACTCTTCTACAGAAGGGGGTAACAGTAAGTTATTTTTAATGTGGACTTTTAAAAGATCCTGCCGGGCGGTGGTGGCGCATGCCTTTAGTCTCAGCACTCAAGAGGCAGAGTCAGGCAGATCTCTGTGACTTTGAGACCAGCATGGTCTACAGAGTGAGTTCCAGGACACATAAAACATGAATCTTTAAAAAAATTTTTTTTTAGCCAGGTGGTGGTGGTACACGCCTGTAATCACAGCACTTGGGAGGCAGAGGCAGGCAGATCTCTGTGAGTTCAAGGCCAGCCTGGTCTATAGAGCTAGTCCAGGACAGACTCCAAAGCTACAGAGAAACCCTTTCTCAAAAAACAAAAAACAAAACAAAAAAAAGATTTTTTAAAAACTATATTTTTTGATTTAGAAAACAAATCCTAAGTCATATCTTAGGCATAAAATCCTGGCACTTAGGAAGTAGAAAAAGGAGTACAGTAGGTTCAAGGTCCTCAAATATAGTCACAGTGGGTTAACGCTACAGGAAATGATCTAAAATCACAACAAAAACAAAATTTAAGCGACAGACTAGGAGAATATTTTGAAAAGCCTATCTGAGAGAGCTCTTATATTCAGAAGATTTAAAAAAAAAGGGGGGGAGGCAGGGCATAGTGGCATATCCCTTTACTCCCAGCACTTCCAAGGAAGAGGCAGACGGATTTCTGAGTTTGAGGCCAGTCTAGTCTACATAGTGAGTTCCAGGCCAGCTAGGGCTGCATAGAGAGATAGTCTCTACTGTCCTGATGGTTTGAATAGAAGGTGGCAAACAGGCACATGACAAAAGCATTGCTAGTTAGTAAATGCAAATTAGTAAACTAAAACAAGAGATTCTACCATCCAGCTACCAACATAATCAAATGAAAAGTACTGACAATAAAGAAGAAACAAACCCTAATAAATCATAGCAAAGAATGTAAAATGTTAATTCAAAGTTATACTACCACATAATTTACACGTTCTACTAAGATACTTATTCATCCAAAAGTAAAGAAAATAAGCTTTATTTTTAAAAGCCTAAACCATAAACTCTCAAATGTCAATCAATATATGAAAGGATAAACAAAATAGTAAATACCTACAATTAAGTACTATTAAACAATGAAAAGTCTTTCCTAAGGTTAGGATAATGAACTATGATATAAGCAACAATGTTGGTAATTAGTCATTATGCTGAATTATGATTTCTCAGGCATTTTCAGATATATACGAATATAAATGTTACAACAAATCAAACTGTACACTTTATCGTTTTAATATAGGGTCTCACTGTGCAGTTCTGACTGGCCAGGAACCAGCTATGTAGACCAGGCTAGTCTCAAACTCAGATATCCACCTGCCTCATGAGTGTACCACCTCACCCAGCACACACACACCATTGTCAATCATCACCATCATACTCTGGTAGATGCCAGTGGAAAACCTGAGGAGTCAGTTCTCTCCTTCCATCATGTGGGTCCTGGGCATCAACAACTCATGTATTCAGGCTCTGTGACAGCTTGAGCCATCTTGCCACCCTCCCCCACATACGGCCTTTTTTTAAAGATAGCATCTCATGGGATTAGAGAAATGGTTCAGCCGTTAAGAGCACCAGTTGCTCTTCCAGAGGATACAATCTTAATTCTCAGCATCCACATGTTAGCTCACAACTATCTGTAAATTCCAATTCCAGGGGATCTCATACCTTCTTCTAACCTACTCATGTTATCAGGTATTTAAATGATTCATAGTTGGGTTGGGGATTTAGCTCAGTGGTAGAGCGCTAGCCAAGCAAGCACAAGGCCCTGGGTTCAATCCTCAGCTCAAAAAAAAAAAAAAAAAAAAAAAGATTAATAGCTAAACATGCACGCAAAACTAATAAATTTTTAAGAGTAACATCACACACACACAGAGACATAAACACATTAAAAATAAAAGGATAAAGGTAAAGGGATTGGGGATTTAGCTCAGTGGTAGAGTATTTGCCTAGCAAGTGCAAGGCCCTGGGTTCAATCCTCAGCCCCAAAAATAAAGAAACAAATAAAATAAATAAAAAAGGACATTGCTGGATATGGTGGTACATGCCTTTAATCCCAGCACTTAAAAGGTAGAGGCAGGTAGCTCTTTTTGTGTTTGAGGCCAGCGTGGTGTACTCCAGGGTTATAGAGAAACCCTGTCTCAAGGAAAAGGGGAAAAAAAAAAGATCTAATGATGTAGGCCCATACAGGCCTTAAGCTCCTAATCTGCCTCATTACATGTGCCAACACCTCAATAGAGTTGTTTTTGTTTGTTTGTTTTTTTGAGACAGGGTTTCTCCATGTAGCTTTGGAGCCTTTCCTGGAACTCATTCTGTAGCCTAGCCTGGTCTCAAACTCATGGAGGTCCATCTCCCTTTGTCCCCGAGTGTGCTGGGATTAAAGGCATGCGCCACCACTGCCCGGCCTCAATTGAGGTGTTTAAGAATGAGCTGGACAGAAATGTTGGCTTACATCTACAATTCCAACACTCAGAAGGCCAAGGCAGAAAGAGTTCCAGAGTTAAAAGCAAGCCTGGGCTAAGGTGTGAGGAAGGGGAGTGGAGAGTGGAAAGGATGGGAAGAAAGATGATCTTCTGATACATCCTTTAAAACAGATGAATCTCAAAGACATTACTACACTTGAGTCACACAGAAATGACTGAATACTATTTCATTTATATGCAGAAACATCTTTACCTTGGGATCAGTTTATTCGGAGATCATTTCAGAATGACAAAGATAAGGCACTCTATTATCATGTAAGATTTTCTGAGGGTTAGGACTTTATAGTACCTATACCTACATGTGCAACCACATGTTCACTGTTGTCAGAAAGTGGCACCTTCAATATACCTTTTTCCTAAAAAACTTAAAATTCCGATTATATTAGATGGCAGACTTTATCCACTTTACCTGTGCGACACTCATTGCAGATAAATTTTCCTCGAGGCATCTCAGTTAGGCCAAGGCACTCCAGGTGGAAAGCCCCACAGCACTGAGCCTCACATAACAACAGCTCACCCAGTTTCTCACAGTTCTGTAAAGGAAAAGAAATAGATGTGTCTGTAAAGAGACTTTTTTTGTTTGTTTGTTTTTTGTTTTTTTGTTTTTTGGGTTTTTTTTTTTTGTTTGTGGAGCTGAGGATTGAACCCAGGGCCTTGCGCTTCTACCACTGAGCTAAATCCCCAACCCCTGTAAAAGACTTTTAAAAAGTCCAAAATGAAGAGCTCTCATGAGATCAAAGGTTAAGAAATACCTTTTCTCTGTGAAATCCTCTCATTTATGCAATGAATATTTAATGATTATCTCCTATTTGTCAGGCATAAGAAGATCTCTGGTTTTTATGGGGAGAGATGACACAAACAAAAAAGAATTGTCTCACTTTTCTTATTGCTGTGACAAATAAATCCCCCAAGAAAAGCAATCTAAGGGAGACAGGATTATTCTGGCTTAAAGTTCAAGATACAGTCAGGCTGGGCAGTGGTAGCGAACACCTTTAATCCCAGCACTCAGGAGGCAGAGGCAGGCAGATCTCTATGAGTTCGAGGCCAGCCTGGGCTACAGTGCAAGATCCAGTACAGGCTCCAAAACTACATAGAGAAACCCTGTCTCAAAAACAAAAACAGGGGTTGGGGATTTAGCTCAGTGGTAGAGTGCTTGCCTCATATGCACAAGGCCCTGAGTTCCATCCTCAGCTCCAAAACAAAAACAAACAAACAATACAACAGTCTACTGTGGTGGGGAGGTCAAGGTAGCAAGAGTTTGATCTAGCTGGTCACACATCAACTGTAATCAGGAATAGAGACCAATGAACAGCTTTAGCTTTGCTCAGTCTGGAAGGTCAAGCCAAGGGAATGGCACCATCCACAGTGGGCAAATTCCCCACTTTAATTAATTAACCTACTCGAGATAATCCCTCCCTTACAGGCAAGAACAGAGAATAAATAATCCCTCACAGGTGTACCTGGAGGTGATTCCAAAATCCTGTCAAGTTGATAATTAACACTAATAATAACACAGGAAAGAAATCAGATAATGATCAATCAGTATTAGGCAGAGAATAGCTAACTTGGCTTTGGTTATGAGGATGACGTCTTAGGCCAGGGTCTGAAAGTTCAAGTTAGGCTGTGAAGGGACAAAGGAAGGGAGCAAGCACAAGGCCCACAGGCAGGAAAACGTGACTGAAGCCACAAAGAAAGCCAGTTACTTTCCTAAAGTGAAGACAGGTCATAACTGGCAGGAGATGACATAAAAAAAGACCAGGGTCCATAATTTCAGATTTTATTCTAGTACAAAGATGTACTATTGGAGAGCTTTGCCAAATGAAGGCTGGACTCTGGTGTTCATTTTAAAAAGATCCTGCAGCTGGTTATTAGAAAAGGAAATTCAAGAACAAGGTTAAGAGGAGACAAACCAGAAGGAGGCAATGTCAGCCAACTGGACTTGGTTCCTAACAGCACCAAAATAAGAGCCCTTTGAGATGTCCCTCAAATTACTTAAAACAAAACAAACAAACAAACAAACAAACAAACAAAAAACAGATCCCCTCACACCCCTTCTCTCTTTGTCCCTCTCACTGGGAACCAAACAAAGTTTTGGTCCCATCAGGAGAGAGGGACATCACATCACTGACTGAAACAGTCTCATGAAGAAGACATGGTGTCACTAAAGAGAAGAGCTTATTGAAATGAAGATATTATCTCTCATTATGAAAACCCTGGAAATTCCCAATATGTTACTTTTTATCCCATCTGTATCTACACACTGATTGACAAACAAATTCTAGAACAAAAATAAGCCTTATACTATCAACTAGGACACCCCATACCCAAATCTGTGAAAACCCAAGTCCTGTGTACAAAATGACATAAAAAACTACATAGTTGGGTTGGGGATTTAGCTCAGTGGGCAAGTGCAAGGCCCTGGGTTTGATGCTCAGCTAAAAAACCAAAACCAAAACAAAAACAAAAACAAACAAAACCTGTATATGCTCTTGTGTACTTCAAAACACTTAAATTATAACACCTTTTATAGCGTACACGCTATGTACATAGTTGTTCCTTGAGAAAGTCTCAACAACAAAGAGTCTGTATGAGGCTGAGGAGATGGCTCAGTAAAGTGCTTTCTGTACAAGCATGAGGAACTAGGTACAATCCAAACCCCATGTAGAAAGCCAGGCATGGTGGTGCACACTTGTAAACCTACGCTGGAGAAACAGACAGACAGATTCCTGGATCCTGCTGGCTAGCTAGCCTACCTAAACAGCAAGTCCTAGATCCCTGTGAGAGACTTTGCCTCAAAAGTCAAAATGGACAGGGTTGAGCATGGCAGCACAGCTTTAATCCCAGATGAGAAGGTAGAAGGATCTCTATGAGTTCCAGGTCAGTCAGGGCTACATAGTGAGACTGTCTCAAAGACCAATTAAAAAAAAAAAAAAAAAAAAAAAAAGTGAACAACTCCAGAGGAACGACACCCTATTTTTGACTTCTGGCTTCCACCATGCATAAGCACACATGTATACACAGACAGATAGACAGACAGACAGACAGACACAGACACAGACACAGACACACACACACATACACACACAGAGTCACAAAATACAAACACCTGTACGTATGTGTACCCCTCCAAATAA
Source organism: Onychomys torridus (assembly GCF_903995425.1). NCBI lineage: Eukaryota > Metazoa > Chordata > Mammalia > Rodentia > Cricetidae > Onychomys > Onychomys torridus. The sequence continues at coordinate 128,188,816 of NC_050447.1, read as the reverse complement.
ATCTGTACATGTTCAGTACAGACCCAGCCATCAACTATTACAGTATACATCACAAACAATATAAACCTTCCCAAAGTATTTTTCCATCTATACAATTGGTTGAATCCATAGAAACCAAAATCTAATATTTGTAACAAGTCAATAGAAATAGCCAGGATGGTGGCCAAGGCTTTAACCCCAGTACAAGGGAGGCAGAGGCAGGTGGATCTGAGTTCAAGGTCAGCCTGGTCTACAGAGTGAGTTCTAGGACAGCCAGGGAAACCCATTTATTTAGGTGACAAAAGGTCTTGGTCACTTAAATAAACAAGTAGGAAAATGTTAGGGAGAAAGTTAAGCTTAGGGCCTTAATGTAGTAGAAATTACTACTTCTCAAATATTTGACTTTCCTATTACCTATTACTCCCAAATCAAAACTAAAACTAATAAAAAGAAAAAAATCCTGTTTTATATATTTACATATTTAGGGAGCCACTGACAGTTTTCATACAGTAAGCAAATCCACATTCAATTTAAAATACGAAATTTTCAATTATAGTACAAAGTGAATGAATTTTTCAAATTAACTACATGGTTTACCATCATAACCCCTTAGTTGGGATAACCATATCATTTACCTTTGAACTGGACACTTGAGAAAGGAAGTTTTACAAATAAGTTCTATCAGGGCAATAAAATGTATGCACCTCACATCAATCCAGTAAGCCCGGACCACCCCTTTCTACCTACTCCTCCTGTCCCACACGTAGCTTAAAACGGCCTCAAACTTCATTCTGCCTGTATCTCCCTCCCAAGTGCTCAAATTATACGGTATAACCATACCAAGTTTGAATTTTTTTTTTTTAAAAGATAGGGTCTCACTATATGGCCTTCAATGGCTTGGAACTCGATAAATAGACTACTAGGTTAACCTGAAACTCAGAGATCCACCTGGCTCTGTCTTTTGAGTGCTAGGACTAAAAATGTGAGTAACAACTTGACTGGCAAATATTCTTTTAAAAAATGGTATTTGTAAAATGTGTTTACACTCTGACTTGTTTTTATCAATAATTAATGAGCATAACTGTTTTTCAGGATCAACACTGTATTTGGGAATTAGTCCAAATATGGAAAACATCCCACCCCCACTCCAAAGAGACAGGGTCTCACTATGTATCACAGGCTGTCTTGGAACTCACTCTATAGACCAGGCTGACCTTGAACTCAGAGATATACCTGCCTCTGCTTCCACAGTGATGGGATTAGAGGTGTGCAACACTCTGCTGGCTCAGGTAAACATTCTTAATGTAACAGAGAAAATGACAATGCAAAGCAATGGGATAAAATTGTATCTGTCACAGTAACAGAGCCTGGGCCTGGGATTACTTTTTAGTTGTTTCAATTAAAAACAATAGGTCCAGGAAGGGTGGAGGCCAAAGCAGGCAGACTTCTGTGAGTTTGAGGCCAGTCTGGTCAACACAGGAAGTTCCAGACCAGCCAGGGCTATTAAGTAAGATCCCAGCTCAAAAAATAAAAACCAAAACCACCAATAAATCAATAAATACAGCGGCAGAGAAAGTGAATCAATGAATAATGCGCTTGCCTTGTAAGCATGGGACCTGAGTTCACATTCACAACACCCCACACAGAAAGCCAAGCCTCCAGTGTGCGTACAATCTCGGCAGCTATGAGATGTGAGGAAATAACAAGCAGACCCCTCGATGCTCATGGTCAATGTATCTAAGTTTCAGGACAAATGGCAGGCCCAGTTTCAAACAAAAAGTGTTGGTCACCTGGGGAATCTCCACTCAAAATTGTCCTCAGACCTCGATACATTATGACACACACACACACACACACACACACACACACACACACGCCAAGTATATCAGGTTTTCATAATGTCAGATTTTAAGAATTTACAAAGGTAAATCAAGGAACTGATAACTCACAAAGCCACATAAACACCTCACAAAGAAACAGCACAACAGTTAGGACTCAAAACAACTAGGTTTGAATCCAGGATGCACCATGACCACATGCAACCAATGTAATCTCTTGTGTAGTTCAGTTTCTCATATGCAGAATGGGAATAACAAAAAACCTCCACCTTAAAAGATTGTTAGGATGAATAAATGATGTAATGTTTATAAATTAAAGACTAGAAAGTGAATATTGTAGCAATATTCACCAAATAAAAGAAAAATTTGAAAACTAAAACAACCACCCTTGAAACATCCCTAATTAAAGAATCAATGGCATATGGGGGTATACACCTAAAACCCCAGTATCTGGGAGGAGGAAGCACAAGGATATAGAGTTCAGGGCCAGCCTGGGCTATGTGGGACTCTCTCAAAAACTAAAAACAAAACAAACAAACAAAAACAAAAATCCCAAAGAGAAGGAAGAGGGAGAAGAGGAAGAGGGGACACACACTATGACAGGCAGAGGATAAGAAATTATGTTTCACTGAGTAAAAACAGATCTCCCTGTTTCTGGGGGCATATATTCATGGGCCACAAAGACAGACTCTAACCAATATTCAATTAATTCCTTCACTTGGGTTTTCAAAGGAGACAAAAGAATTATAGCCTTAAAGAGGGATCATCTATAGCCATTTTCTCTAACCAAAATAAGGTCTTTAAGAGGGGGTTTCTCAACAAGGACACATGCAATAAAAATAAGACAAGCACCCTACCTGACAAACGTTCTCCTTGAGTGCTGCTCCTCCACCTCGTTCCCCCTGCAATTTTTTGGATGCAGACATCCCAGGATCGTGTTCTATACCGTCTTCAAGAATCTCTTTGGGGCTGGCTGCAGTTCTGTGGATCATCAGTTCTCCCTTGCAGAGAAAAAATAATGTCCCACATCTGTATTATTGATGTCTCCTCCATCTGACCCCCTCCTCCCTCTGGGCTGCTATTTGTCTAGCCATTAAGCACTTACAGATGTTCAGCCAATCACGCGGGCGGACTGCATGCAATGTTAGTTCTAACCCTGCTGTGATTGGACGGGTAGTGGGCGCCTCATGCCCTGCCACTAACTGCTCTGAGGCTGTTCCACTGGAACTTTTTGAGCTGTTCCATTTAAAGGTTTCACTAAGGGAGAGAAAACATTCTTAAGTTTATTTGATTACTTATTTGTCCTTCCAAGATCCGTGTTTCCTAGTCAATGCCCCCCTTGGGCATTCTATTCAAATTAGAAAACACTCGGCAGCAGCATCTGTGATGCTTACTCACTGGATCTAATTCTATTTTTAACTTGAATTCAAAAGCTAGAGGTAGCATCAGTGACTACACTGACGCTCTGTTTTAAATGTTTTTAAAAGCTGATGTTTATAAACATCCCAAATTAAGCAAATGATGGTCAAGAAATAAGCATATGGAATTTCCCCCTAATTGCAGCATTCGTAACTTTTATAGGGCACTATCTAGGTTCAATCATATTATTTGGGTACCTAACTAAGCTGTACTCTCTGGTTTTAGAACAACTCTACTTATTAAGGCAACAGTTACATATATTGTATCTGCTATCTTGAGCACAGGATATTATCTTTTTAAAGGGGCCATTATCCATAGTTGCAATATCTATTTTCTAGGACTGGGCTCTCCATAAGTCAAGATTCTTTAAACCTAATTAATCATCTCATTAGAACACTATTCTTAGATTCAAGGGACAGGAAGGGGCTTCTAGTGTGAAAGGTGATTCTCTTTGGAAGGTAAAAAGGTGAGGAACCGAGTAATACCTCTGAGCGTGGAGCCTCTTTTGAGGAGCTGTCCTTTCTCACTTTTTTATAGTGCACTCTGGCGACTTTGGCTGTAACGTGCCTTTGTCGTTTTCGTTTCCTTGGTTTATCAAATATCTTGGCTGTGCCTACGACAGGAAAACAAATGTTACTTAATACTACCTAATACATGTCCAACAACTTTTATCCTTAAATTAAGTATCCTTAAAAAATCAAGGCAGATTGCAGTAAAACCTAACTTATATTTAAACAGATATAGTGTTTACTCTTTTTTTTGTTTTTTTTTTTTCCGCAACAGGGTCTCTCTGTAGCTTTGGAGCCTGTCCTGGAACTCACTTGGTAGCCCAGTCTGGCCTCAAACTCACAGAGATCTGCCTGCCTCACCCTCCTGAGTGGTGGGATTAAAGTCGTGTACTACCACCACCACCACCACCACCACCACCACCACCACCACCACCACCACCCCCCAGCACAGTATTTACTTATTATTTATTTATTTTGGGGAGACAGTCTCTCTCCTGGCTGTAGACCAGGCTTGCCTTGAATTTACTGAGATCCACTTGCCTCTAGTGGGATTAAGTTGTACACCACCACTCCCAGCAGTAATAGGTTTTATCTTACTAGAAAACTATTAATTAAGACAAAGCTAAAAGCTAGCATTTTTTTCAGCAATCTTATAGCTATGGTTTTATCATAACTTAATCACTTAACAGAAAAGTCTGAGAAAGGAATAAATAGCAATAAAACATAGTAACTTTCAAAAAACATTTTACTTTAAAAAAAAAAAAAGATTTATTTAATTATGTATATAGCATGTATGACTGCAGGCCAGAAGAGGGGACCAGATCTCATTACAGGTGAATGTGAACCACCATGTGGTCGCTGGGAATTGAACTCAGGACCTCTGGAAGAGCAGCCAGTGCTCTTAACCTCTGAGCCATCTCTCTAGCCCCCACATTTCATTTTTTTAATGTGTTTATGTGTGTGCCTGAATGCTTGTACATGCAGTGCCAAGAGAGGCCAGAAAAGGATGTTGAATTTCCCTGGAGCTGGAATTATAGTTAGTTATAAATGACCTTAAATGGGTCCTAGGAACCTATCCCAGATCATCTTTGTAAGAGCAACAACAAGAACTCAACCACTGAGCCATCTCTCCTGTCTAGAAGGACTTGCTTGAAGTCTATAATATGTTGCTGTTGTATTTTGAATCAACTTTCATGTTACAAATACTTCAATTGAAACTGTTTTTCAATAAACTATCCTACTTAAAAAGTTTTCTGTATCTAGATTAATATAAACATGTTAGTTTAAGTTATAATAATTGGGGGGGCTAGAAAGATGGATCAGTGGTTAGGACCACTGGCTTCTCTTCCAGAGGACCCAGGTTCAATTCCCAGCATCCACACGGCAGCTCATAACTCCAGTTCCAGATGATGTGACATCTTCACACAGATGTATATGCAAAATACCAATACACATAAAATAAAAATAAATGATTTAAAAAAAAAAAAAAAGGTTTTCTGTAAGGTGGAAAAATACAGTGAGGCAGTAGTAGCACACACCTTTGATCTCAGCACTTGGGAGGCAGAGGCAGGTGAAATCTCTCTCTGTGAGTTTGAGACCAGCCAGGGCTACACAGAGAAACCCTGCCCTTGAAAAATCAAAAGTAAATAAATAAATAAATAAATATAGAATAAAACTCATTTAATTTTACATAACTAGTAGTGGACTGTGGCAACAGGGCCTCACACAAACAACAAAGGTAAAGGTCATAAAAGACTAAGGGTCAGAGAGATGACCCACTGACAAAGACACTAGCCTTTAAAGTCAACATGGTGGAGGGACAGAACACATTCCCACAAGTTATCCCCTGAGGTGCACACACATATGTGTACACAAACAAGTAAATGCTGTGTGTGTGCAAAATTAAAGTGATTCAAGCAAGGTGTGCCGACACATTTCTAAAATCCCATCACTTGGGGAATAGGAGGATCAGGAGTGCACAGGTCATCCTTATTCATAGCCTGGGTTACAGAAGGCTATCACTAAGGGAAAAAAAAAAGTGTGTGCTCATGCACGAACGTGTGCTCATGCCATTCATGATGATGCACACCTTTAACCTAGCACTCTGGGAGCAGAGGAAAGCAAATGTATGAGTTCAAGGACAGCCTGGTCTACACAGAGAAATCCTGAATGAAAAACTGTGCACTCAAACAGGGATGGAATGGGGGATGGCAATGGAGGATGGGACTTCATGCACATAAAAAGATGCAGGCAAAACATTCATACATATAAATATAAGTAAATCTTTCATTTAAAGTAAGTGTATTTTATAACAAGATATAGATGAAATGCATTTACCATGCAGGAAAAAAATTCTAGTCCCTAGGTTCTAGATGGGAGAAAACAACTTATATCACTAAGAACTAACATGGGGCCGGGCGGTGGTGGCACAAGCCTGTAATCCCAGCACTCGGGAGGCAGAGTCAGGCGGATCTCTGTGAGTTCAAGGCCAGCCTGGGCTACAGAGTGAGATCCAGGACAGCCACCAAAACTGCACAGAGAAACCCTGTCTTGCAAAACCAAAAAAAAAAAAAAAGAACTACAATGGGGACTGGGGAAATACCTCGTCAGTAATGCTTGCCTTTTATAAATGAGGATCTGAGTTCAGTCCTCAGAACTCATGTAAAAGATGCTGGGTATGATGGCATGCATTTGTAATCCCAGCAAATTAAGATGGGAGGCAGGAATGGGGGTTTACACATGGAACTCAAGCACTCAAGGAGGTTAAAGATTTGTATGTGTTTATAGCCAGGCTCGGCTGGCTACATAGTAAGCTTCAGACAAGCACAGACTTGTAAGACCTTGTCATAAAGAAGGCATAAAATAAATCAAAAAAGAATTAAAATGGAAACAGGTAAGATTTGTCTCATGGATGTAGGAACAGATCTCCCTCCATTTTGTGACAAATTAGGATTATCATTTAGTGGTAGTATATCTTTTAACATTCAACAATTACAATAAATACATAATCTCATCTGGAAAAACTAGAAAAAATTCTAGTTGTTTTTTTTTTTTAAATTTATTTATTTTTATTTTATGTACATTGGTGTTTTGCCTACACGTATGTCTGTATTCTCTGGAACTGGAGTTCCAGACAGTTGTGAGCTATTATGTGGGTGCTGGAAATTGAACCTGGATCCTTCTAAGGAGCAGCCAGTGTTCTTAACCCCTGAGCCATCTCTCTAGGCCCTAGTTTCTTATTTAAAAATTTTTTTTATAGAAACACCAAGGGAAATATAAAAAGGCACTTCATAAGATGTTCTATGATATTTACCAAATGAGCTAAATCTTCACTATGTGAGATCACTTTTCTAACATGAAATCAACAAGTACTTGCAGAGTCTTAAAATATAGAGCCCTTAAGATTGTTGCAAGACCACAAAACCTAAGGGCTTCAAGTAAGCTGGGATTACTGCCTAAGTTTACTACCATCCTTTGCTTTCTTTCTTTTTTTAAGATTTATTTATTTATTATCTATACAATGCTCTGTCTGTATGTATGTCTACACTCCAGAAGAGGGCACCAGATCTCATTACAGATGGTTGTGAGCCACCATGTGGTTGCTGGGAATTGAACTCAGGACCTCTGGAAGAACAGCCAGTGCTCTTAACCTCTGAGCCATCTCTCCAGCCCCACCATCCTTTTCTATACCATTTCTGCACATTATTTTGAGGTAGTGGTATCTTGTTCAGTTATTTCTAGCAGTGTTAAATAAACCTCGTCCATGTTTGATATATACAAATGTTTTAATATTTAATAAGGTGATATATTAACAATAAACATTTTTCCTGTAACTAGCTGCATTAAGGAAGCAAGGTGTTAGAACTTAGTAAATTTTTTCAGGTCCCACGCTAATCCTGAAGCCTACCTCACTGGGGAAAGTGTCACTTTCTCAGAGACATCTCCCTGGCCTCAGACTAGACTCCAAAAGCTTCTGAGGGTTCATCAAGAATTCTGAAAAATGCTGGGCAGTGGTGGGACTTGCCTTTTATCCCAGCACTTGAGAGGCAGAGGCAGGTGAATCTCAGTGAGTTCAAGGCCAGCCTGGTCTACAGAGTGAGTTCCAGAACAGCCAGGATGGTTTCACAGAGAAACCCTATCTGGAAAAACAAAAAACAAACAAACAAAAGAATTCTGAAAACACTCTGAGCCCTGGCTATGGTGGCAGTACTCTCCAGACATGTAGCTTACTCAAGACACTTGAGAGCCACACCCAGCTTTGCTGCATTCTCATGCTGGAGTGTATCTACTATTTTTTTTTTTTGACATAGGGTATCATATGTCCTTGGCAGGCCTAGAACTCTGTATGTAGACCAGGCTGGCCTTGAACTAACCGAAATCCACCTGCCTCTGCCTTTTGAGGGCTTTGCTTAAAAAATATGCACCACCATACCCAACCTTTCTATTTGTATGTACAGAAGTTCACTGAAAACAGAATTACTATTCTCCAACCCTTTTTTTCCACCATTTTAAATAACTTTCCCCTAATTTTAAAGTACTCAGACCCAGAATTATAAAATGCAAATGTAAAAAAATTCCCATCATCTTTTACTTTAAAACTCATCTGAACGAATATATAATTATAGATTTTGTTTTGTTTTGTGAGACAGGGTTTCTCTGTGTAGCCCAGGCTGTCCTCAAACTCAGAGATTCACCTTCATCTGCCTCCTGACTGCTGAGATTAAAGGTGTGTGCCGCCGCCGCCACCACCCCCACCCCCCTGCTTGCCGTTGCAATTTTTACCCTCCTGTCATTAGAACAATTTTCTTCTGATGTTCTAGAACAGGGTCTTACTCTGTGGCTCAGGCTGACAAACTAATAAACAACAGCCCTTGTGCTGAATCTTCCAGAATGCTGAGAGCATATACACGTGCCCTTACACCTTGTGGTGCTGAGGATGGACATACAGTACTTTGTGCATGTTAGGCAAGCCCTTACCAAGTGACTCTACCTGTGGTCCCTAAGCCTAGTGTCTCAACACTGTCCAGGCCTTACAAAGCATAGGTCTGTCCTTAAAAGGGGTAGCATGCCACAAAGATTATGCAATCTTAAGGGACTTAAGAGATAGCCTCAGCATGCCTACTCAGGGAGGTCCTTGGACAACGATCTCAGGAAACAATGGAGGTTTTTGTTGGGATTATTTACCTCATGCTCTCTGTTACATTCTATAACTGTGGCATTCCTGATTTAGTAGGAGAAAGAATGGATTTGAAACTCATGAGTTATGTCTACTTTAGCATGATGATAAAATCTGTTTGGATACCAGATATAATTTAATACAATAGCAATGATTTATGCAGCTCTTAAAAATGATCTGCATCTTCAAAAACACTCAATCATCTGGTCACAAATGGTGTGTGTGTAAGCACAGAGATGCTATAGCACACAGAGGAGAACGGAAGTAGGTCCTGGAGATTAAAGTTAGATTATCAAGACATGCAGAAAGTACCTTAAGCAACTAGACATCTTTCTTGCCCCTGATCTGCAATCATAATCCGTTAAAACACTTTTGATTAGTTAAAATTCAGTTAAACTTATTTCAGTTAAAACTCAGAGATCTGCTCTTAAAATCAGATTTATTGTGAACAAATCTGTATCTACTTTTCAACAGGGTTTTCTTTTCTTTCTTTCTTTCTTTCTTTTTTTTTTTTTTGGAGCTGAGGATCGAACCCCAGTCCGGAGATAAATCCCCAACCCCAAATCTTATCCACTTTAAAGTAGTAAAAAAGCTGGAGTGGGAGGAAACTTAAAAAAAAAAAAAAAGTTCCCAGACATTTACTCTAGTTAATGAATGAATGAATACCACTGTTTGACTACTTTATGGAGATGAGAAGTTACTAGAGTAGGCAATAGTCCAAGATCATGAGAAGAGTTAAGGTAAGTTTTTCTTTTTACTTGGAGGTGCTAAGAAGGGAACTCATGTCTCATGAATGCTGGGCATGTGCTCTATCATGAGTTAAGAGTTTCTGGAACCTGTATTCAAAAAAAAAGAATTTTTTTTTTTAATTATGTAGCTCTGGCTGGCCTGGAATGCATTACAGAAATCAGACTGGCCTTTAACTCACAGAGATCCACTTGATTCATTTATCAAGAAGTAGTGGGATTACAGGTATGTACTACCTAGACCAGCTATAGATACAAAATTCTTATGTGCTGAACCATGTAGGTAAAATTTACAAAGGATAAAGCTTATAAAGGTTTATTTATTTTTTAATGTGCATTGGTGTTTTGCCTGTGCATATATCTGTGTAAGGGTGTCCTGGAACTAGAGTTACAGATAGCTATGAGCTGCCATGTGGGTGCTGGGTATTGAACCTGGGTCCTCTGGAAGAGTAGTCAGTGCTCTTAACCACTGAGCCATCTCTCCAGTTCCCAACTTGTAAAGGTTTTTTTAAAAAATAAATGAATAGCCGGGAGGTAGTGGTGCCTGTCTGTACTCCCAGCACTCGGGAGGCAGAGGCAGATGGATCTCTGAGCCAGAAAGGGACTTAAGAGACGCCACCTTTCTCTAAGGAGCCAGTGAAAGCTGGGAACGGTTGAGGGCAAGGGAGAGTAGTTTTTGTTGAAAAACAAAAAACAAAAATAAATGAATAAATCGTTAAAAGTTTCAGAAAAGAGCTGACATTATCTGCAAGCCATTTATTTTAAAAGCAAGCAAACTGATGGACAATTGATTGCCCATGACTACAATCAACCAACATATTTGCTAACATACAAGCCCTTAAAAGTCACTACAGGGGACAGGCTTGGTGGCACATGCCTTTAATTCCAGCATTTGGGAGACAGATGCAGGCAGACCTCTGAGAAGTAAGAAGTCAACTAGTCTACATTCAGTTTCAGTACAGCCAGGGCTATATAAAGAAACCCTGTCTCAAAAAACAAACAGGATGGTGACAGCTGCATTTATTACATTAAAGAAACTACTTTAGCCTGATCTACAGAATGAGTTCAAGGCCAATCAGGGCTACAAAGTGAGACTCTGCTTTAAAAAAAAAAAAAAAAAATCAACTACAGGGTCAGGAAAGGGAGAAGTCAGGCTGGAACTGAGTAGTAAGTTTCCTCCACATTAGCCAGCTTTCATAGTGCTAGACAGTCCCATTATAGTGCTGGGAAGCTACAAAACCTGCCAGACAAGCTGCACCCACTGGGGCACAACTGGTCTAACAGTGGAGTAACCAACCACTGTTTTAATGAATTTAAGGCCTGCTCCATTAGCTGGAATTCATAATTGGTACTATAAAGCTAATCAAAAGCCCTTGACTAGGAAGGCCACAGGTCTAGGAAGGGAGGAGGGGAACACCTGGTTTGTTGTTGTTTTTGCTGTATGGCATGTGGCCAAGCTACTATGTCCATACCCATAGATCAATGCTGCTTTCAGTATTGAGCAGAGATTTTTCTTGCAGTGGGCAGTAGTTAATATAGACACTTACAACAGGTCAAAGTACAGAAAGTAAGCGGCTGTAGAGTACTCAGAACTAAATAGTACATCTACATCAACCCACTAAAGACTAGGGAATACTGTGAAATAAGGAACAGAATGACTGTAAGAGCCAGGGAAAAGAGGAATGCTGTTCTCAACTGTCTTCTAGATACGGCATGGCTATTGTACTCAAGAACTCGTAGTAGCTGCGATTACGTGTCAACAATCCATTCTGAGCCAGAAAGGGACTTAAGAGACGCCACCTTTCTCTAAGGAGCCAGTGAAAGCTGGGAACGGCTGAGGGCAAGGGAGAGTAGTGTTCCCAGTGGTACCGTCACTAGTAACTCGGCCATTCCAGTCAATAACACCCTACCGATGTTTATGCAAGAAGCTAACTGAAACCAGTACATCACAGAAAACAAAGCAACAAAAGATGGGTGCAGCTTGGGATTTATAGTGGAAGCGTTATAGTGGGAACAGAAAAAAAGAAGTAGAGATAATTTTTTTATCTTAAAAAGAAACAACTAAATAGAACAGTATCAAACACATGTTCTCTTTTTCAAGGGTATGCTAGCTGACCAATGGTCACAGGTGTACGAGAAGAAACTAAACACAATTTAGATATGATAAAAAGTAAACTAGCTGGGCGGCGGCGGTGGCGCACGCCTTTAATCCCAGCACTCGGGAGGCAGAGCCAGGCGGATCTCTGTGAGTTCCAGGAAAGGCGCAAAGCTACACAGAAAAACCCTGTCTCAGAAAACAAAAAACAAAAAACAAACAAAAAAAAAGTAAACTAAAACAATCTGTGAAGGTCAACTCAGATGATTTATGATTTCCTTCTCAAACTGCACTGGACATTTTCTAACAAAGAAATCAAAACTGTATCAATGTTATGAAATTAACAGTACAATCTGGAGAGTTAGAGTACTTAAGAAAATTAAGGAGGAATTGATATGTCACAATTGGCCCAAATATTTCCTTACTTAAAAAAAAAAAAATTTAAACTTCATTTAACTAGTAAAGGCAGGTTGAGGATTTAGCTCAGTGGTAGCAAGGCCCTGGGTTCAATCCTCAGCTCAAAAACAAAACAAAACAAAACAAAACAACACTAGTAAAGGCTTAAGACTTAAAAACAGCTATAAATCCCTACAATTTCAGAAAGCATACTGTGGTCAGAAAAGTCTCAATACAATTGTACTAGTTCATAATTTTATATATGAAATTACCCTTCTAGGCGATAAAGTGCTTTATGTTTGCCTGCTTTACATTTTCTCAATATCAAGAATACTCACCTCCACCAAACTCTTTCAAATGAGATGCAGCACGTGAGTCACCAATGCCGTTCTCCAAGCGACCCACTTCAAAGCACTGTAAATAAGCAAAAAGCAATAGGATTTACTTAGGTACAGAAACCCATTCTTTATCATCTTATTGCCAAAATTAAGGATGGCTACTGTCATAGCGACAAATCCCAGGTTATTGTGGCAATACCTATCAGCACAATGATTTAAGTCCTGAGAAAGCAGAAGCGGGAAGACTACAAGTTGTAGGTGGAGATTAGGTAACAAGATTTTGCCTTAAAACAGAAGAAACAAACAAAAAAAGCAAAAAACAAGGACCATATTGGCTGTGGTGGTGCATCAGGAGTTCAAGGTCATTCTCTGCTACACAGGGAATTTTAAACCAACCTGGCTACGCGAGACACTGTCTCAATTCTGTTTTCATGTAATATAGACATAGAGAGAGACAGACACACACACACACACACACACACACACACACACACACACACACAACTTAAGTTTCTTAAGTTGAGAAACAAATGTGAAGTACTTGATCAATATCCATGTCATCTTTATGCAAGGACCCAATTCTCTGTATGTTCCGATTTTAGTATATGTTGTTTTAAGTGAGTACTACATCAAATAGAACTGACAAATACCTCAGCGAACAATGAACAGAAGAGTAAAACAACTCTAAACCATGGACTAGCATGACAGCTTACCACTACAGATTAAAGTTATTATTAAACCCAGAAATGAAGTGGGGGATTCTATTTACAAGGAGAAGGGAGACCAGTCAAGGGGATAAGGAATACTGGAAGCAGAGTGGAAGAGGGGAAGGGCTGAGAGCAATGGACAATGGAACACAGGTACAAAAAGGCCATAATGAAACCTACTGCTTTGTACACTAACCCTAAAACTCTAGAAAAAGGAGAGAAAACTCTATCTGGCTATAGTCCTTAAATAAATGATATTCCATTAGTATGAAAATAAACACCTACAGGATGATGTGGTGCATGCCTTTAATTCCAGCACTCAGTAGGCAGAGGCAAGTGGATCTCAAGAGGCTATCCTGGTCTACAGAGAGTGTTCCAGGACAGCCAAGGTTATACTGAGAAACCCTGTCTTGAAAAACCAAAGAAAAGAAAATACTCAAAATGAGGCTGCCTTCTGGACATGACATTGCCGTTACTACACTCATAAACTCACACGGCAGTTGTAGCTGAGTGGCAAGAGTATTTGTCCAGAATGTATGAAAGGCCTGGATGCAGTCCTCAGCTCCCCCTCCATAACAACCAATGCAAAACCTCCAAGTATTATGGCCCATGCCTGTAATCATGCCTAAAATTCCAGCACTTAGCAAGTTAGGGCAGGAGGATTGACAGTTGAAATTGGCTAATTAATAAAGCTTCACAGGCCCTATGGCAGGGCAGAATGGATCCAGGTAAGAAAATCCAAGAGTGATAAGTAAAAAGAGAAAGGAGAGTAAGGGAAGACACCAAACCACCACCGTCCAAAGAGCAACATGTAATGCGACACAGGTAAAGCCACAGGACATGTGGCGATACATAGATTAATAGCTATGGGTCAAGTTAAGTTATAGGAGCTGGATAGTAAGAAGCAAGAAGCCATGGGCCATACAGTTTGTAGTTAATGTAAGCCTCTGAGTGATTATTTTATAAGCCGCTGTGGGACCATGGGGCTGGGTGAGACTAGAGAAACTCCCAGCTACAACGTCTCAAAATAAAAATTAAAAAACTTAAAATGAAATATAAAGCACAAATACAAACCAAGTAAATTAGTATGCAGCAAAAATTAGGCCCTTAGAAGAGGATTATAAGACCTAAGCTTGCTCCAGCTTAAATAAGGACAAAAGTCTAAAAACTATGATTTTATAATATTCTGGTTTTTCTTTTTAAAATTCATTAAAAAATATTTTTTATGTTCAATTATTTTGTGCTATTGGAAAAATGTTTTCAGCTTGGGGGTGGAGTGGGGTGCAAGCTGGCCATGGCTTCTCATGCCAGTAACTTTAATAGTTGGGGGGCTGAGAAAGGATCATAAACAAATGTAGCCAGCCTATTGCATATACAGTAATTGCCAGTACAGACTACAATAGAGCAAAGACCTGCCTTTAAGTAAGTAAATGTTAGCACCAACTTTATCATAACCACAACAAGTTCCTTAAATTATTTTCACTCGTAAAGAAAATCTGAGTTTGGTGATACAGACTAAAATGAAGGTTGCTGGGAAGGCTGAGGCAAGAGGCACCGCCTATAGAGCAAAGTAAGAAGAGGGCTGGGCTGGTGAAACAGTGGCATGAATGTTAGGGGAACAACCAACCACTTTCTGAATTGGATTTAAGGCCTGATTCCTGAGATAGAATCCATACCTGACACTGTCAAGGAGGCCAAGAACTCACAGCTAGGTAAGTCATGTAAGTGTTTTCCAGACACAACAGATTAGGATGAACACATTAAACTCAGACTCTGACAGCATGCACATATTCAAACCAGACAAAATCCCAGCATGAGGAGGGAAGGTGGACACGAAGTCTTACTACTAGTTGAGGAGCTATTGCACTTGACTGTTAATGGATAAGAGAAAATTAGTGTATTATCACACTCCAGGGTAAGCACCAATGCCAGGAATAGTTGGTCAACACAAACCGGACTCCATGATTTTTTGTTCTTTACTTCCAAAATCATTTATTTGTTTATGAGAGACAGGGAGAGAGAACATGAAGTTGAATGGGTAGGGAAGTAGGGAAGAGGAATTGGGAGATAAAAATGAATATAATCAACAAATATTTATTGAAATTCTCAAAGAATCAACAAAAAAATTCAAAAGGGAAAAGGGGTGTGTGTGGTGATAAACTGTGTACCCTAATAAAATTTTCCTTAAGATCAGAGAACAGAACAAGCCATTAGAACATTAAACAAAGGTGGCACACGCCTTTAATACCAGCACTCAGAAGGCAGAGGCAGGCGGGGATCTCTGTGATTGGAGGCTAGCCTGGTCTACAGAGTGAGTTCCAGGAAATTCTCCAAAGCTGCGAGAAACCCCGTCTCAAAAAACAAACAAACAAACAAACAAACAAACAAAAAACCATTAAACACAGAAGCCAGGCAGCGGTGGCACACACCTTTAATCCTATCACTTAGGAGGCAGAGATCAGTCTGGATCTCTGAGTTAAAAGCCACCCTGACTACTAAGATTGACTCAGTCTAGGAGAGAAACAGAGCCAGGCAGTGGTGGCACACGCCTTTAATCCAAGCACTTGAAATCTCATGCCTTTGCTTGGGAAACACATGCCTTTAATCCCAGCATTAAGAAGGAAGTGATATCGTGGGCAGAGAAAGGTATATAAGGCGTGAGGAGACAGGAATTACAGTCTTTCAGCTGAGGAAAGCTTTTCAGGTTGAGGAGTCCTAGAGGTAAAAGGTAGCTTGTTCTTTGTCTCTCTAATCTTTCAGTATTTACCCCAATTTCTGGCTCCAGGTTTTTTTATTAGTAAGACCATTTAGCAATTTGAGCTTGGAGGGAGGAGGGGACAACACAGAAATATACCACAGAATGCATGCTGAACATGTGTGAGCTCTAGGCTTAATTTCTAATACTGCCAAAAGGAAAGAAAGAAAAAAAACAAAACAACCACCCACCTGAAGCCAGCTCATGTCAAGGCTACATATTACAAAACAGAGAGATCAAGTATGTATAATGAAACTATATAATTTCTATATAAATTAATCTGCATTGCTCCCATCTCTACCCTGCCAGAAGGGAAGTTTTGAGAACTTCCCTTGGGATTATTGAAAATACAAATACTATATGCAGTGTTTTCTCCTACATATAGAATATATAACAGGCCTGAATTTTTAATTAGGCACATGCAAAACTATAATATTATACTACAATAAATTATGTGAATGTGGTTTCCTTCCTTCTCTTTCTTAAAATATCTTATTTATACTACATACCAGAGTTCCTATCTTCTTCATATCTATTTTATGCATAAGCCAGTCCCTCCCCTTCTAAAAAGGCTCATTTTTATCACAAAGTAAATTTGCTTTACATAGTATTTCTCATTAATCAACTTCTCCAACTCTGTTGGAAAGGTGGCATCCACTTTTGCACCAGCAGACAATGTTTTCACAGTAATTTTTAGATATTTCAGTTCAAACCTACCCCTAAATCTATGTAGCTAAATTTTATTTATAATATATGGCTTCCTGTTACTTTTTTCCGATGTTTTTATAATGGCTCAATTCTTGTTGACACAACTCTGCCATCAACTGGAACATACTTTCTGGTTTATGTGTTCCACCCACAAATGCAATGCCTTTTCCGTTTTAACTGGGTACTTATTACACACTTCTGTAGTCTGAGAAACAGTATCAAAAGTTTCACAAATTTCTTTTTCTTCATAATTTTATGGGTGGATGGTTCATTCTTAATATATTTCTCAGTAAGCGCAACATAGTTTTCTTTCCTCATTAACTCAAGAACATTTACCTTTCCCTTTAAAGAAAGCACTTACTGGGTGGTGGTTGTGGTGGTGATGGCAGTGCACACCTTTGATTGAGCACTTGGGAGGCAGAGCCAGGCAGATCTTTGTGAGTTTGAGGCCAACCTGGTCTACAAATCGAGTTCCAGGACAGGCACCAAAGCTACACAGAGAAACCTTGTCTCAAAAAAAAAAAAAAAAAAAAAAAAAAAAGAAAGGCACTTACTGGGCTCTTTAGCATTTCTCAGCTGCCAGCATCACACTTGCACTTTGTAATCACAATAAGGTCAAAAGGATTACTTGAAAGCAGACATTGTGATAACATGAATTAACCCAGTAACCCACACAATGACACAGATGGAAAGCCTGGACAAAAGGATAAGTCATATCCAGAGCATAAGATACTATAGCATGGTTATATTACCACTCTACATATGCATTTTAAATATGAATTGTATTTCTTTTTCCACCCCCGGAGCTGAGGATTGAACCCAGGGCCTTGCACTTGCTAGGCAAGCACTCTACCACTGAGTTAAATCCTCAACCCGAATTGTATTTCTTAAATTTGCCATTTAATAAGTTCAGAGTACAGTTATTAGTTACTTGGAACTGTAGAAAGCGAAACCACAATTGAAGAACGATGACTATGCATATCAATGTTAAAAATACTACTAAAAATGTAATTTTTTAATCATGTATTTCCTGGTTTTAAGCCTATTTTAGACTGGACAAAAATAACATACCTTTCTAGAAAGCCCAAGATCACCCTTCTTGGGCATAAATCCAGGGTCTAAATCATTGGATTCAAGAAGTTTCTTGGTTGGTTTTCTTTGACGCTTACTTTCATAATTTCCTGAAATGTACATAATTTTTCCTTAGATGCTTTAGAAATTGAGCACACACTAATTTTGAAAATTGAAAATCTGTATTAATGAGTCAAATTCTTGTTTGCATTTTTCATCATGTTATAAGGAAGGGTGCAGTAAGAATGTATTATTCTAAAATAGTGCTTAAATATTACTCAATGAAGACACACTAATTAGTGTATAATGACTGTGTATGTGTGAACCACAGAATAAGGGCATTCATAGTCATCAACTGACAGTGAGGATCAAATAGTAGAGCAGGATTCTGGGCACAAATGGACTAGAACGACTTAGTTCAAGGCCTTCAAAATAAAGTAAAACAAAGCTAAGCGGTGGTGGCAGCACATGCCTTTAATTCTAACACTCGGGAGGCAGAAGCAAGAGGATTTGTTTACAGAGTGAGTTCCAAGACAGTCAGGGCTACAGACACAGAAAGCCTGTCTTGAAAGTCAATGCCCCCTCCCCAAAGACAAAAAAAAACTAACAGAAAAACAAGCTGGGTGTGGTAGTGCACGCCTTTAATACCAGCACCGCAGATACAGAAGTAAGCAGATCTGTGGGTTCAAGACCAGCCTGTTGTTCCACCTATAGACTTCCAGGACAGCTGGTGATATAATCACACACTCTCTCAAAAAAGGAAAGAGGAAAAACAAGTAATTCTACAATATAAATGTGTATGCTTGAGCAAACACGCACATATACACATTTGTGTGATACAGTAAGTACTCATTCCTGTTCCTTAGAACATATGAGTTCCAGGAAAGGTGCAAAGCTACACAGAGAAACCCTGTCTGGAAAAACCACAAAACAAAAACAAAAATACCCACATTATTCTGGTGGTGGTGATACACGCCTTTAATCCCAGCCCTCAGCAGGCAGAGGCAGGTGGTTCTCCGTGAGTTCAAGGCCAGCCTGGTCTACAGAGAGCAAGATCCAGGACAGGTACCCAAAAAAGAAAAAAATGTTAGGGATTTAGCTCAGTGGTAGAGCGCTTGCCTAGCAAGCACAAGGCCCTGGGTTCGATCCTCAGCTCCAAAAAATAAAAATAAACAAACAATAAATAAAATCACTTGGTGCCAAGCCTGACAAGTTAACTTAAGTTTGATTCCAGAACACACATGATAGAAAAGTGTCTCCCTGAAAGTTGTCCTCTAAACTCCACAAATAAATGCAATTTTAAGAATCTTTTAGGAGTGGACATGTAGCTCAGTAGTAAGGCAACTTGTTAGCCTGTGTCAAGCCCTAGGTGGGATTCCTGGCATGGCAAAAATTAAAATAGCATAACATAAAACAAAAATCTTTTTTTAAAGGAAAAATACCAATAATTAATGTTGGGAATGTATAGATAATAACTTATTATTAATCAATTTTTTTGAGCTGAGGATTATTATTAATCTAAATGTGAGAACATGTAAGAGTTCCCCCAACTCCTTGGCTGACTACAGTAACCAACGACCAGAGGGTGATAGAAACGTTTAGATTTCATTCTCCCAAGGTGACATAGGAAATAATAAAATGAAAACCGGTTGGAAATGAACTTCAAGGGAATAATGAAACTTACTAGATACTTACTGTGTTTTCAAAACTCAAATACTACACATTAATTCTTTTTATTCTGCTGACAGGGCATACCTGTGGAGGCCAGAGGTCAACTTTATAAGTTGTTCCTCAGAGGCCATCTACCTTGTTTTCTGAGATTGTCTCTCACTGGGGCCAAGGGCTCACGAATTACACAAGACTGTCTGGCAATATAAATGTGCACCCCTACACCTGGAATTTTATTTTATTTATTTATTTTAAAGATTTATTTATTTATATGCAGTATTCTGTTTGCATGTATCCCTGCAGGCCAGAAGAGGGCGCCAGATCTTGTTACAGATGTTGTGAGCACCATGTGGTTGCTGGGACTTGAACTCAGGACCTCTGCAAGAGCAGCTCTTAGACTCTGAGCCGTCTCTCCAGCCCAGGTTTCAAGTTCTTATTTCCCCTGTGTGCAGCACTCCTCCTTGTTTGCTGGTTTACACTGCAGCTGATTAATAATCACAAAAGGACAATAAAACAAGGTAGTTTCTAAAAGCATTTCCTTCATAGTGCTCCACAAATTCATTTGTGGTCAGAAGCATATCAAATTAGCCACTATTTTAGGGATTTCCTCAAATAAAATTGTTGTATACAGTAAAAGGTGTCAGCTTCACAATAACACATAGTAGCAATTTCCTGCTGTATCCAATCATATGTGATTATACACTGAGACCCCATCCTCCCCTTACCTGGTGTCTTAACAAGCAATTCCTCAGACTCAAGGGCAGGCCGCGGAGAGACTTCTGGAGCCACAGGAACAGATAAGGTCAGCTGTGGCAACTCAGCATGTCCAACTCCAAGATCTGACTGAGCCAAGGGCCCTTCCAAAAACGGAGCCTCTCTTTCAAGAACTGGAGGCTCTTCTTTAGTTGAAATCAAAGAATTCTCATCCACCTGCTTGTTCTGAGCACTAGAGCGACATCGGGCAAGAAGGTTTTCGTCTTCACAGCGGGAACTTACCTAAAATCAGTAGGTACAAAAAGAATGCCCAGGCAAAATTGTTAGAATTTACCAAAAGGGGGGGCATTAAAAAATACAAGAGATTCTGGACTGGGCAGTGGTAGCTCACACCTTTAATCCCAGCACTCAGGAGCTGAGGCAGAGTCAGGTGGATCTCTGTGAGTTCAAGGCCAGCCTGGTCTACGTATCAGTTCTTGGACAGCCAACGATACACAGGGAAACCCTGTCTTGGAAAAACAAAACAAACACAAGAGACTCTGATACCTGCTAGGATATGGATTAAGCTTGAGGATATTATGCTAAGGAAAACAGACCAAAGTATTACAAGATTCAACTAATCTGAATCTAGAAAAATCAAACTCAGAGATGAAAAATATAATACAAGAAATGATAGGAAGGGGAATTATTTGGCTACTAAGTATTGTTTTTCAGTTTAAGGAAACAAAAATTTCTAGAGATGATTGACACTTATGGCTGTATAACAGCATAACTATGCTTACTATTATAGAACTGCACACTAAAAAAAATATTAAAAGTCATTTGATTTTATAACCACTAATGAAATGAACAGACAAGGTTTGTCAACACTCTTTCTGGGTGGGTGGGGTGGGATGGGGGAGGGTTGAGACAGGGTTTCTCTGTGTAGTTTTGGTGCCTGTCCTGGATCTTGCTCTGTAGACCAGGCTGGCCTCGAACTCACGGAGATTCACCTGCCTTTGCCTCCTGAGGTGTGGTGCTTCTTCGTCAACACTTTTTTTAAACCACAGAGTAATGGCTAATACAGCACAGAACATTCCTTGGCTACTAATTACATACATACTGCTTATTCACAAAGGTATAAAATAAAGCTAAAGAGATTAGTCAGCACTATGACAACTTTAGTTCACTAAAAAAAAGTTAGGGTAAAACTATATATTTTGACATCGTTATTCAGGGTTTTTTTTTTTTGGAGGCAGGGTTTCTCTGTAGCTTTGGAGCCTGTTCTGGATGTCAGGATCTCACTTTGTAGACCAGGCTGACCTCGAACTCAGAGATTCGCCTGGCTCTGCCTCTCTAGTGCTGGGATTAAAGGTGTGCACCACCACTGCCCAGCATTATCCAGGTTAATATTGCATCATAACAATATTCCTAAATACTTAAATACTCTTCAAAAGCAGAGGGGAAAATGAATAGAAATGTAAGTAGATTCACTTATACACTTTCTGAATAATTAATACAGGGCAGGGCAGGCAGGCACTGAACTACAAGCTAATAGAAAAAAAAAAAAAAAACACCAGAGAAGACAAGATCCCAGTGAAAAAAAAGATTGTCTTCTTAAGATAAAATATGGTACTACAGATGTTGCAGCATACCTTATGCACTTGTTCCTGTACCTTCTTTTGCTTTTTTTTAGGAGCAAATATCTGATCATATTCTTCTGTATATTCCAGAAGCCACTTGCTTGGCTTCCTAAGGCGTTTCTTCTCTGACCGAATAGCTAAAAGAGAAAATAATTTCACTATTAATTAATGAATTTAATTAAACTTACTCTTTCATGAAACTACTACCACACCCCTTAAATTTCTGCTTACTAAGTAAAGAGGCTCAAAATAATTTTAAAATATATAAATGGGTCTAGTTAAGAAGTTTGACATTATTTGCTACGGTTTATCAAAACAAAACTGGGGGGGGGGTGTGTTACTTTACATAAACTAAATTTCCCATATACACAATTCTCCCTTAGTAAGGAAATGATTAAGTTGAAAACAGCATTCCGTAGAGCGATACAAAGTTAGCATCTATCTAAAAATAAAAACACAGAGTACTAACTGGGTAAACTAGAGCAAGGACCTGATAGTCTTCAGAGTAAGAAAACCCGGGGGGGGTGGGGGGCGCTGGAGAGATGGCTCAGAGGTTAAGAGCACTGACTGCTCTTCCAGAGGTCCTGAGTTCAATTCCCAGCAACCACATGGTTGCTCACAACCACCTGTATGAGATCTGGTGCCCTCTTCTGGCCTGCAATCATGCATGCTGTATACATAATAAATAATATTATGAACACTATATAAAAAACACAAGGGGTTGGGGATTTAGCTCAGTGGTAGAGTGCTTGCCCAGCAAGCACAAGGCCCTGGGTTCAGTCCTCAGCTCCAGGGAAAAAAAAAAAAAAAAAAAAAAAAAAAAAACCCACAAGCCAAGCCTGACTCTTGTTATATACACAAAATATATAAGCATCCACTTGAGCACGTGAGTTTACCTTCCCTAATGGAAACCAGTAACTTCTTTGAACAGTAATGTATTTGATAAAGAACCAGAAGTAAGCCAGGCATTGTGGTGCATGCCTTTAATCTCAGCACTTGGGAGGCAGAGGCAGGCAGATCTCTGAGTTCAAGCCCAGCCTGGTCTACAGAGCAAGTTTTAGGACAGGTAGGGCTACACAGAAAAACCCTGTCTCAAAAAACACCTGGAAGGAAGGAAGGAAGGAAGGAGGGAGGGAGGGACGGACCAGAAGTGATAATCTGGAAGAAGTAAATCTACCATGAGAGACTGAGAAGATACAGAATTAGATCTTGCCTTTAAAACAATTATAAAGAAATGGTGGTGGTGGGGGGCAGCACCTGAAACAGGCTTCTATTTCCACACTTGGAGGATTCTGAGTTGGAGGGTGACTTGAGCTACAAAACAAGTGAGCACTGTTGCACACTTCCCATCACTGGGGACAAAGAAACTGGGAGAAGAGCTCAGAAGTAGAACATAAGCTTTGTGCTCAGTCACAGACAGCACCAACAAAACAAACAAAACCAGGCATAATGGCACAGACTCAATCCCAGCTACTCCAGAGACAAAGGCAAAAAGATCACGAGTTCAAGGCCTGCCTAGGCTGCTATACAGTGAGTCCAGTTCCAGCCTAAACAACTTAGTGAGACCCTGTCTCAAAATAAAAAGTTAAAAATGGCTGGGGATATAGACTAGTTGATAGAGAGCTCACCCACCATGTATGAGGCCTTAAATTGAATGTCCAATACCACAAAAAACAAAACAAAACAAAAAAAAAACCCTATGTCATAACTCACTCCATGAGGCCATTATTACCTCAATACTAAAACTAGACAAAGAGTATCACAAAAAACAAGTCAACATAATTTATGATATAAATGAAAATACGAACCAGCAAACCAAACCTAGCAATTAAAAACAAAAATCACTGCAAACCACAACCAGGTACAAATGATACTAACCCCAAGATCACAAGCTAAGTCTGATACACACTGATAGATATAGGGAGGGAAAGAGCCAAGTCAGCTCCAAATTATACCTGACAAATTAACCAAGTATGGTTGACAGTGAATCTTAATTGTTAATCTGACTAAATAGAAGCACCTTGGAGATTAGGTAAGCAGAGCTCTGGCTTTATGGGGGTGGGGCCCAGAGAGTATCCAGAGGGAAGAGAGGAGACCAACCCTGAAAGCGGCTGGCATGACCCAACAGGCTGGGGACCCCAGAAGGAGGAGCTTAGACATGGCTCTCTATTTCCTGTCGGCTATGATGTGAGATGTTCTGTTCTGTAAGCACAACAGCTATTCTCACCATGATGGACTGACGGCTCTGAAATCCTAAGTCAAAACAATGAGAAACTTACTAACACACACAGGGATAAAAGGGAAGTTCCTCAACATCAAAAATCACTCACTAAAATAGCTAATGATATCATCCCATGTTGATGGACTGAAAGCCACAACAGCAGCACTACCTGAAGCAGCCAATAGCTTTCAGCACAATCTCCACCAAAATCCCAATGGGGGACACTGAAGAAATTAAATTTAATGTGAAACACAGAAGATTCATAGAGATCGAAATCATCTTGGAAAAGTACAAACTTTAAACATTCACACTCTAATTTCAAAAAATACATCAATTAAACCCTGCAAAACTACTATTCTGCCGGGCGGTCGTGGGGCACGCCTGTAATCCCAGCCTTGGGAGGTAGAGGCAGGTGGATCTCTGTGAGTTTGAGGCCAGCCTGGTCTACAGAGCTAGTCCAAGACAGGCTCCCAGGCTCCAAAGCTACAGAGAAACCCTGTCTGGGGGGGGGGGGGGGGGGAAGAACTACTATTATAAGAGCTGTGATATGGATAGCTTCTCCTTCTCCTCGAAGTGGAGAGACAGGCTAGAGAGGAAAGTTCAGAATTGTGGCTATTCAAAGTCTGCCTCTTCTCTGTAATCCAAACAAAAGAACTGGGTACTGAAGATACTGTTCAGACAGTAAAGTACTTGCTGCCAAAGTGTGGGATGAGTTCAGATTCCCAGTGCTTATGTAAACAGTTGGGCACAACATTACACGGCTGTAATACTAGCATTGAGAAGGTAAGGGAGAAGTATTTATGAGGCCTGTTGGCTGACCAGTCTAGCTAAATTGCTGAGCTCCAGGTTCCTAGCTCAAAAAATAAGGTGGAGAGCAATTGAAGACACCTGATGTCACCCTTACATATTTGTTGCTAGTTTATTTTTAACGTGTGTTAACAAGAAAACACACACACACACACACACACACACACACACACACACACACAAAGAACACTTTTTCTAAAGAAAGAGGGTCACTCTGTAGCCCAGGCTGGCTCCAAACACTCAGCCACCATCCTGACTTATCTTAACAAGTGCTAGAATTATAAGCATGAGCACACAGCTAATAACAACAATCTTTTTCAATAATATAACTGAGTCAAAAGAATACCAACTTGTACAGGAAAAGAGCTAGGTAGCCTAACTCATACCATCACTTTAAGAAACTGGATTAAAGGCTCTAGAAAAAAAAATGCAGGTCTAAATCTTCATGAGCACAAACTATACAATGTTTTCAAAATATAGTATCAAATACACAAGAAAAGATTTTATCAAAATTTTTAAAATTCTGCACTTTAAAAGGTTATGATCAAGAAAGCAGAAGCAGGGCAGGAGACATGGCTCAGCAGTTAAGAGAACTGGCTGCTCTTCCAGAGGTCCTGAGTTCAATTCCCAGTGACCACATGGTGGCTCACAACCATCTGTAATGAGATCTGGTGCCCTCTTCTGGTCTGCAGGCATACATGCAGACAGAAGACTGTACACCTAATAAATCTCTAAAAAAAAAAAAAGCAGAAATGTAACCCAAAGATCAGTTTAGAATACTTGTACATCACATCTATTACTAATATCTAGAACGAAGAATGCTTATGATTTAGAGACAAAAGAGCTCAATTATAATCACAAGTCATCTAGCATGCATTAGGCCCCTGGTTTATCCCCAAAATCTCTCTCTCTCTCTCTCTCACACACACACACACACACACACACACACACACACACACACACACCCTAACAATAATATAATAAAAAAGACATTTTTTCCGACAAAAGTATACAAATAGCCAATTAGGTACATGAAAAGATTTCCAAATCACTAGTCAAAGAAATGAAAATGAATTTTTATTTTATTTTATTTTATTTTATTTTATTTTACAATTTCGGACCACTCCTCACTCACTAGAATGGCTATAATAAAAATAAGTGTTGATGGGCATCAGGAGAAACAGAAACTCTCATAGTGCTACTGAGAATACAAAATTAGATAAAGCAACTTTTCCAACAGTTTCTCAAAGGTCTAAACACAAAATTACTAAATCACTTAGCAATTCCATTCCTAGGTATATAGAAAAACATGTAACCATGCAAAATACTGTACATTTGTAACAGCATTATTCATAAAATACCAAGTGTAAATAAACACCCCCAAATCCACCAACTGATGGAAATAAAATTAACATATCCACACAATGTAACACTGTTAGCACTGAAGACTTCAGAGGTTCTTAAAACACAGGATAAGCAGTCCTAGTCCTTCTTACCAGAGATGCTGACACTTATGGAACTCCAAACTCAGTTAAGACACTGCAATCCCAGAACAGTCAGAATATAAAGGGTAAGAAGAACTTCTCACTTTCTCAGAAATTGTCCCTCACCAAACCAGTACAGCTCTGATACAATGGCAGCTTCAGTTTGCTAGGTCGGGAAAGGAGGGCTAGAATATGACCCAATATAAAACAAAGAAGGGGAAAATGGCACCACAAACTCTAAGAAAACACATATAATCCATAAAGAATTCAAAAATATTGTCTAAGAATCTCAATTATCTACAAGATAACAATTAAAAATAAATTTCAATCAATGCATGAACAAAATTAAAATATCACCACAAGGAAAATTCAAAACAACAAAAACCCTGATACTAAAGAATAGAACTGAAATGAAAGGGTTTTGTTTTGTTTTGGAACGGTTTTTCCAGACAGGTTTTCTCTGTGTAGCTCTGGCTGTCCTGGAACTCACTTTGTAGACCAGGCTGGCCTCAAACTCAGAGATCTGCCTCCAGAATACTGGGACTAAAAGCATGCACCACCACTGTTCAGCCTGAAATGAAATTTACTAGAGGAATTCAACAGAACACAAAATGTGATCAAGTAGGAGAAAGAGAAAATCAGCAAACTCCAGACAGAATTCCAAGGGCTGGGTGTCCAGCTCTGACCAGAGTGCTTACTTAGCACATATGCAAGGCCCAGGTTCAATCCCCAGCACCCTACCACATCCTGTGCCTTAGTTTCTTTTCTTGTTGCTATAAGAAAACACAACAACAACAAAAATTTAAGGGAGAAAGAGCTTCAAAATACTTTAGCTTACAGTTCAAGGCAGCAAGAGTAGAAGCAGTTAGCTACATTACATCCAGACAGAAGAGAGTGGTGAATGAATACAGGACAGGGCTGAGCTTGCTTTCTTCACTTTTACAACCCAGGCCCCAGAGTCTTCCCACACTAATTAAAGTAATCAAGAAAAAAGAAAATCACTCACAGGCATGTCCAGAAGCCCATCTCCCAGGTGATTTTAGATCTTGTCAAATTTACAACACTAACCATTGCACCCTTCAATAAATAAATAAATAAATAAACAAACAAATAAATAAATAAATGGTAATTAAGAACTATGCAAAGGAATAGAAAAAAAAGGGTGGATAAAAATATAAAGACAAGAAACCATCAAGTGCACCAATAGACTACATAATGTTTCAAGAAAAAAGGACCAGAAGCTTGCCTGACTAAACTTCCAAAATCTGAGGAAGAAGAGGACATAGAAATTAAAATTCAAAGGACTTCAAAAAACGCTGGAAGTTGCCTAGTACCTATAAAGGTCCTGAGTATGACACCTAAACATACAAGGAAGAGAAATCCATACATACTGTGATACATCACAATTGTTGAAAAGAACATAGAGGATATTAAGCCACCAAGATAAGCAACTCATCACATATAAGGGATGTTATATTTTTCCACAGATTTCTTAAATCTTATATACCAGAAGGAACTAAAAGTGCTGAAGAGAAAAACTGCAAGCCAAAATTATATTCAGCAAAACTGCCCTTCAAAACTGAAGGAGAAGCTGGGCGGTGGTCGTTCGTACACATCTTTTATCCCAGCATTTGGGAACAGAGGCAGGAAGACCTGTAAGTTCAAGGTTAGCCTGGTATACAGCATGAGTTCCAGTACTGTTACAAAGAGAAATCTTGTCTTGAAAAAACAAACAAAACAAAAAAAATCCAAACAAACAAAAGTGAAGGAGAGGGCTGGAGAGATGGCTCAGAGGTTAAGAGCACTGGCTGTTCTTCCAGAGGTTCTGAGTTCAATTCCCAGCACCCACATGGTGGCTCACAACTATCTGTAATGAGATCTGGCACCCTCTCCTGGCCTGCAGAAGCTAGGAACATACATCAGCTAAGGCTTGCCAAGTATATTGAAAGGCCTTAGGCTATATCCCTAATATAAAAAAGGAAAAATACTTTTCTTCTTCTTCTTTTTTTTTTGGTTTTTCGAGACAGGGTTTCTCTGTGTAGTTCTGGTGCCTGTCCTGGATCTCACTCTGTACACCAGACTGGCCTCCAACTCACAGAGATCTGCCTGGCTGGAAAAATACTTTTAAGAACCAAGTGAGAGCTGGGCGGTGGTGGCGCACGCCTTTAATCTCAGCGCTTGGGAGGCAGAGGCAGGCAGATCTCTGTGAGTTCGAGGCCAGCCTGGTCTCCAAAGCGAGTTCCAGGAAAGGCGCAAAGCTACACAGAGAACCCTGTTTCGAAAAATAAAAATTTTTTTAAAAAAAAGTGAAAGTGTTTTGAAAATTTTATTAAATTTTTTAAATTATTTACTTTTTGAGATTATAATTACATCATTTCCCAGACCTCTTTTTTCAATAACTGTTGTTATATAAATATATTTAATTTTTTGTTGTTGTTGTTGGAGCTGAGGACTGAACCCAGGGCTTTGCACTTGCTAGGCAAGTGCTCTACCACTGAGCTAAATCCCCACCCCTATTTAATTTTTTAATTGAATTATTGAGGGAGAGCACACAAGTTATGTGCATGTGAATGGAAATGCCTGCAAAAGCCAAAAGAGAGCTTTATAGTCCCTGGAGCTGAAATACCAGGCAGTTAAAACCTGTTCCACACGTGTGCTGGGATCCTAACTCAGGTCCTCTGCAAGAACAGTATATATTCTTACTGAGCCATCCCTCCAGGTCCTCAGACTGGAGTTTGTTTTTTTGTTTTGTTTTGTTGAGACAGGGTTTCTCTGTAACTTTGCACCTTTCCTGGAACTCGCTTTGGAAACCAGGCTGGCCTCCAACTCACAAATATCCGCCCGGATTCTGGGATTAAAGGCGTGTGCCACCACCGCCCGGCCAGACTGGAGTTTTAAAAAGAAAAAAATATATACATATTACAAGCTCTTGACAACATTAAGGGGAAAAAAGGACTTAAATCATAAAGAGACATTACAACTGAAATCATTAAGGACTATACACCAACAAACTGGACAATCCAAAAGAACTGAATAAATTCCTTGCAATAGTCAATACAACAAGACTGAACGAACAAAATGAATCATTTTTTAAAAATCTAAATAAAGCAGAGCTAATGCCTTTGATTCCTGCACTCGGGAAACTGTCTTGAAAAACAAAGGGGAAAAAAAGCTAAACAAAACATAATAAGATTGAATAATCAAAAAACTTCCCAGGGCTGGAGAGATGGCTCAGCTGTTCTGAGCCCTGGCTGTTTTTTTCCGAGGACCCAAGCATCCAACATGGCAGCTTATAACCGCCTAACTCCAGTTCCAGGGGACCTGACACCCTCCTTCTAACCACTGTGAGCACCATACTAGCAAGCAAAACCCATACACATAAAATAAATTAAAACAAATTTCCAACAGGGCTGGAGAGATGACTCAGCAGTTAAGAGCTCTTCCAGAGGACCCAACATTCCCAACACTTCCTTCCAGTGGCTCACACTGATCTCCCACCCCCACCCACCCCCCCCCCCCACCCCGTCTCCTTCTCCTTCTCCCTCTCTCCCCTCCCCTCTCCCCCCCCCCTCTCACTCACACACACACACACACACAAATTTAAAAAAATAAAATTTAAGAACAACAGCAAAGCGCAGGAAGCCCACGGTTCACTGGAGCATTCCTCCAAGCAGTTCAGTGTTCTTAAACTCTTTCAAAGCTGAGCATCTATAATCTCAGCACTCAGGAAGCTAAAGCAAGATGATTTCAATGGAAAAAGAACAGTTTCTTTAAAAAATGATTATGGGAGCACTGAATATCCACATCAAAAGAATTCAGGGCCGATGCCTTCCACCACACAAAAAAATTAACAACAAAACAAATAGGTATATGACTTAAGACAATTAAACTAAAATACAGGGAAGAATGTTATCACATTGGGATAGACAGTAGCTTCTTGGGTATGACACCTAACAAAAAACATCAAGAGCAAAAACAGTGAAAATCATTACATAAGACTTTAAACTTCTAAAAAAAAAAAAAAAAAAAAAAAAAAAAAAAAAACAAAAACTAGCTGGGAACGGTAGTGCTCCTTTAATCCCAGCACCAGGATCTCTTGAGTTGGAGGCAGCCTGGGCTACAAACCAAGTTCCAAGACAGCCAGGACTACACAGACACCCCATCTTAAAAACTTAAAAACTCAGAGAGAAAAAAAGTAGCCCATAGGATAGGATTTCTTAGCACGTCTCTTAGAGTAGAGCCTCTCACTTATCGCCTGGATCACAAAATGTCAGTGAATTTTATAAGGTAAGAAACCGGAAATGGGAAAAAAAATTGTTGGGACTTAGAGAGAGAAAGGAAGAAAGGCTTCTGAAAAAAATGAACCGTGGGCACGTAACCCGAGAGTAGAGTACTGACAACTATGCAGAAGGCCTTAAATTCAACCCAATAGTAGCAAGATAAAATACAACAAAAAGTGTGAAAATACAGAAACCCCAGCTTTAGATTTCTGTCTTCTAAATAAAACTGTCTCTTAATTGAGTAATAATTCTGCCCTCCCAGTTTGTAAGACATTTTTTTCCCATTACAGCAGACAGACCCAGGACTTCAGAACAGCAAACAGCAACTCTGTCATGAAAGCAACATTATCAACAAATTCTCTAATCACTTTCTACCAGATGTAACCTTACCTGGTTCAGGGAGTTTGGTCTGTGGTGTCAAACTGGGAATTCCTGTCTCCTTCTCCACATCACCCATGCAAACACTGGATTTATCACAAACGTTCAGCCGTGGCCCAACTGAATCCGAGTGGCCGACATGATTAGGATCTGCTGCTGAGTCCTCAAGTATGCTTGTAGGAGGAGCTCTTTGTTCTAAGTAATCATCCCGCCCCTTCTGCACAGGGTCACCCGGAAGCAAGGCTCCAAAGGCACCCTCAGAGTTCTCTTTCTCCCTAAATCTGTTAGTGCGTTTTCCAGGCTTAGGGCGCCTTTGGTTTAATCGCTGCCACCGCTTTTTAGGCACCACTTGATTAATACCATGGTGTTCATCATTCTCACTGTTCATTTCAGAACCTAGCTCTGGGCCTTTTCTGTTCTCAAAAGGTTCTTTTTCAAAAACTGAATCAGGGTCGGATTGTTTAACCTTGCTATCAAAATGTACATCAGAAAAATGGGTGTCTTCATTTCTTAAATGGCCCATTTGCTGAAGAGGCTCTTCTTTCCCAAGATCTTCAGCCCCACCCATTGATGGGCCATTCATGGAGCCTCCACTTTCTTTGTCTCCCAGCTGGTTAGCGCCAATGGGCACAGCTGGAAGTCGGTTCAACTTCCTTTTGCGCTCAGTCTTTAAGGCTTTGGAGTTTACTGGGGTTTTTGCCATGTGGGCTGAAACTGCTTCTCTCAATTTGGATGATGGCTTTGCTCGGCCACAGTTGCGCCTTGGAATACAGTTTGAGCGACTTTTACCACAAGTAGGGTCTCTTTTGTCCGAAGCTAAGCCAGACAGGGAAGAAGACAATTCTCCAGACAATGAAGAGTCACCCCCACTAGAACTCAGCCGGATTGTGTCCTGAGTGCCATCTCCAGTTTTTTCAGAGTTGTGTGTGGAGCCTCCTAACATCAAAACCTTTGATGCTCCTACAGGGCTACTAGTAGAACAGTCCCCACGATCTGGAGTGCGGTAAGAAGCCAGATTTTGAGCAGTCATCAACCGCTGCTCCTTCGTCTTACTATCATGCATATCTTTTAGCATCATTAGCAATGTACTAAATTTGTAATCTGGCTCAATAGGTATATGATTCTGACTAGAAGCAGAAGAAAACAGCAATGGCTTTGATGACTTGGATGCTCCAGAGTCACTAACATCCTCATTTAATGATCTGTATGAGAGTTCCTTCAATTCCGACAGAACATGCTTCACCACGGCTGTTTCTATGTCACTTGAATCTCTGGTTTTCTCATGCATATTGTTCAGTAGTTTTAGTCCCTCTGCTTTCCCACTTTTGGATATGCTGCCCAAAGGAGAGCCTTTGGTATCAGAAGAACAGCATTTTAAGCTGAGGTCCTCACTTGTAGCTGAGGGGTCTGCATCAGCTGGGTTTTCTTTATGCTTGCATTTTATACTACGGAACTTGGGCTGTCTGCTTTTCAAAGGTAACAGAGTCTGATTTGCAGCTCCACCCTTTGTCAATGAGTTTTCACTACAAATGCTTGGTAGTGCACTGAATTTTGGAGTGAGACTGTCGTTTCTAAATTCTGGTTGGGTTTTGGGAACAGGAGTATGGACTTTAATATCAGAAAGATTAACCTGAGATATCTCAGTAGTTCCAGACTCCACTGTCTTGGTAGAATCCATTAAGTGGTCTGCATGTGAATTAGTAATGAGGGACTTCTGTTTTTCTTTTACTTTGTTTATGGCAGGATATCTAGAATACTTTGTTTCATTTTTATGCATGGATAAAGTATTCTCTGTCCTATCAAAAGCATCTGTAATTTCAAGGACACTGTTATCAAATTCTGAGTTATGTTCTATAGGATCCAGGTCACTGCTCCCATCATCAGAAGTGGTACACACACTAACAGAATCACTTCGCTTTTCCTCATCACCAGCTCCAATATAGCAGAGCTGTACTTTTGAGCTGCACACCAGGCCTGACTGGAGCTTCTTTTTCTCTACAGAATGTTTAGAGATCAAAGCACTCTCAGACAAACCTGATAAAGAATCACAATTTGAAGTCTCAAAATCTGCCTTAGCAGTGCTCTGCATACATGAAGAAAAGAGGAAACTTCCTGGTGTAGTTTTAGATCCTGTGAGGCTGTTTGCTATCCTGGAAAGTTCATTAGAAGCCTGTTTATCAGATACACTCCCAGAGATAAAGTCTAGGCCAAGGCTCTCAGGAATTTTCCCCCTCCGGTCCTCTTTCTGTGCTTCAAATGGCAGGAGGCCCTTTTTCACACTAGTCCTTTTTATACTATCAGAGCTTTTTCTAGCTCGAGACTTGTCACAGGGCTTTTCCTTTTCATCTGCAGAATGCTCAGAATCAAAAGCCAGAGACTTCAGGCAGCCATTAAGCAACAGGTCGTGTTCAGACTCAGGATGATTTGTACAGTCCTCAAATAGCATATCTTCTTCACTGTCCAACTTGATTGAACTGGTGACACATTTTTGGTTTTTAGATCCCTTGGGAACATCATATTTCTCAGCAAGACCAACACTGGCTTCCCATTTACTCAAAATTTTCTGAGGAACCTTAAATTAAAAGGAAAATAAGAATTTATTTTATTCCAAAAAGAAAGGGAAGAAAAGAAAAAAACAAGGAGAAAATAAGCATCTCAAATCAGAATCAATCTAAAATCCTGTTGTTCAAGGGTTTGTTTTTGTTGTTCCTTTTTCAAGACAGTGTCTCACTATGCAGCTATGGCTGAGTTCTACACAGGAACTCACTGTGTAGACCAGGCTGGGCTCAAATTCACAGATTCCCCTGCCTCTGTCTCCCAAGTATTGGGATCAAAGGTGTCCACAAGTATGCCTGGCTAATCTTGCTGTTCTCCTCTCTGAAGCTGGGTGGTGATGGCAGACACCTTTAATTCCATCCAGCACTTGGGAGGCAGAGGAAGGTGGATCCCTGAGTTCGAGACCAGCCTGGTTTACAGAGCAAGTTCTACGACAGCCAGGGCTACACAGAAAACCTCTGTCTTGAAAAATCAAAAAACAAATAAGTTACCTATCATAACTGCAAGAAATAGTACCATGAAAATAAACACTCTTATTATATATCAGCAAAACAGAGTGGACTATTAACTTCAACTAAAAGTAGTAACAGTAGATTTCTAAAGACTCATTTCTTAAGACTCATACCCTCCATATTTACACTGTAGAACAAAATAGTATTTTCTTCCTGACATGTAATAAAGGACACAAACATACACTCACTCAGTGACACAAAAAGAAAGAAGCTTCAAAAAAGAAAAGCACGGAAAAATAAGATAAGAGGAATGAGTGGGTCAGGTGTCCCTACAGGACCTGAAATTCTAGTTATCACCAGGGTACTTAATTAACCAAGGCTCTTCTATATGTGCTATGAATGAATTGGAGTATAACCAAACTATCTTCGTAACATAATTACTTAATGCAGAGTTACAAAAACAAAGCGAGTAGGTACACAAAATCCATGTGGTCATCTCTAAATTCTTCATGAAGGAGTATATCCAGATTCTGAAGCAAACCTACTTTTTCAGACCCTTCCATCCTTGGATCTCTGTTATGTTATTTGGCAAGGTTCTACCTACTAGTCACAAATATATTAATAACTGAAATGCTCCTCAACACATATAAAATATAATGTTACAAGACAGGTAGCCTTCTCCTGTAAGGTACTACACTGACCTTTTAATCAATTTCAGACATAAAAACACATGTATCTGTGCCAATGTTAGTGATCAAAGTAAATCAGGTTTCCAAAAGATGAAAGCCCTAATGAATTCTTCTAAAGAGAGCTAACAAATCTACACAGCTAAATAAAACTTGACACAAAATCTGATGCCTCCCTCCACACAGCCATGCAGGGAGAACAGTGGCAAGAAGCAGTTAAACTCTTCCATCCTAACAACTGCATACACTACTACTGTGAGAAGATAGCCTTATAATATAGTAAGTATTTTATAATTTTAAACAGTAGAATAGTTATAAAGTACGAGCTGCTATACCATCTTAAGAGATGAAGACAAAAGATTAAAGGTGGCACACGCCTTTAATCGCAGCACTCAAGAGGCAGAGGCAGGAGGCTCTGTGAGTTCAAGGCCAGCCTAGTCTACAGAGCCAGTTCCAGGATAGCCAGGGCTACACAAAGAAACCCTGTCTCTAAATAAATGGATGGATGGATGGATGGACGGACGGACGGATGGACGGACGAATGAATTGATGAGTAAGTGAATAAATAAATAGATATTAAAAGAATAAGGGAGGGAGAGAGATGAAGACAAATCCCATGCACCTGTTATAAATGGCAGTTCAAGTTTATCACTAACTCTGAATTATCCAAATTATGATTCTGAAAACAACAGTATAAAAGCAGTTATATACACTGGAGTATGAAGCAACAATCTAAGAACACGTGCCCTTTGTTTTTCTGACAGTCTTGTTCTATAAATCTGGCTGGGGCTTAGACTTTACTATGTAGACCATGCATGCTGGCCTCAAATCTACAATGATCTTCCAGCCTCTCCTTCCTGGGATTACAGGTATAATCAACAAACACTCCAGCTCTATGAACTCTTTTTTTTTTTTTACCAGAGCTGAAGACCAAAGCCAGGGCCTTATGCTAGCTAGGCAAGCACTCTACCACTGAGCTAAATCTCCAACCCCCGAACTGTTTCTTATACAATTGACAAAAGCTGGCCGGCCAGGTGGTGGCGCACACCTTTACTCCCAGCGCTTGGGAGGCAGAGCCAGGTGGATCTCTGTGAGTTCAAGGCCAGCCTGGTCTCCAGAGCGAGATCCAGGAAAGCCACAAAACTACCGAGAAACCCTGTCTCGAAAAACAAGCAACAACAACAACAAAAAGCAGCTGGCCAAGATGTTCATACCTAGAGTCCCAGCTACTCAAGACGCTGAGGGAGAAGGATCCCTTGAGTGCTGAAGTTGAACGTTAGAAGGAGCAGTGTGGCAAGAGCCTATGACTGACTAAACAACTGACTATAAAAGAATGTGAGGGTTGGGGATTTAGCTTAGTGGTAGAGCGCTTGCCTAGCAAGTGCAAGGCCCTGGGTTCAATCCTCAGCTAAAAAAAAAAAAAGAAGAGACGGGTGGTGGGGATGCACGTCTGTAACCCCAGCACTCGGGAGGCAGAGGCAGGTGGATCTCTGTGAGTTGGAGGCCAGCCTGGGCTACAGAGAGAGATCCAGGACACCTTCCAAAGCTAGAGAAACCTTGTCTCGAAAAACAAAACACAAAAAAAAAAAAAAAAAAAAAAAAAAAGAATGCGAAATCACAGGGACAGAGAATGACAATTACCAAGAACTACCAAGAAAAAGGAAACAAGGAGTTAGGGTTTAAAGCTGTAGCTCTAGCCCATTTATAAAATGAAAATAACAAGGGCTGATAAATAACAAGCTCATCAATAGGACACTTTCCTAACATGGCAGAAGCCATGAATTCAGTGCCCAACATGGGGTGAGAGACATGGATGGACTGATATCAGAGGCAGAGAAAAAGAGACTGAAGGACAAGTTTATGTCACTTTTTTTTGTTTGTTTTTTGCGAAAGTGTTTTCTGTGTAGCACTGGCTATCCTGGAACTTGCTCTGTAGACCAGACTAGCCCCAAACTCAGAGATTTGCCTGCCTCTGCTTTCCAGTGCCAGGATTAAAGTCCCCCACCCTCAGTATTTTAATGTGTATTTTAACAAAAATCAAGGTCAGCCTGGATGTATAGCAAGACCCTGTCTCAAATATGTACATGTGCACACATAGTTTTTAACAAAAGAAATAAAACTTTTCTGATAAGGAAACTGTAACAAAGCATCAAGCAAAAAATACAAATGCTTAATTCCCAGCACCATATAAATTAAGGGTGATGGTGCATTCCTGCAATCCCAGAACTTAGGAGGTGGGGGTAGGAGGATCTGGAATTCAAGGTCACCCACATCTATAAAAAAACAATACAAATAAAACCACCACCTTTTGGGCTGGGCTTAGTGGCACAGCCTCTAATCCCAGCACTCCAAGACAGGCAGGTGAATCTGAGTACAAAGCCAACCTGATCTACATATTGACTTGGCAATTTTCAGGACAGTCAGGGGTACATAGAGACTCTGTTTCAAAAACAAACAAAAGAATTGATTAAAAAGCAACAAATGTTCATAAACCTAGTGTGCTGGCACATGCCTATGTTCTGTGCATTCTTGAAGACTGTGGCAAGAGAACTGCCAAGTCAGGCCTACCTGGGCAACAGTGAGACCCTGTCTAAAAGCAAAGCAAAAAAAAGAAAACAAAGAAAAAAACTCACACATACACACAAAGAGAAATGCTCATGATTAAAATATAACTAGGTATGAAACTACAAAGTTAAAAACTGGTAAAGAATAAAACTAAAAAGCCTTATCAAAGCTGGATGTTATGGGAACATTTCTACAATTCTAGCACCTGGAAAGCTGAGTGAGATCCTTAGCCCTCATTCTGACCATTTTCTTCTTGCAAAGACTGCAGTGTCCCTTTCTTTTTGGCAAGTCAGAGGTAGGTATAATCACTTCTCAAAAAACTCAGGACCGGGCGTAGTGGCACACGCCTGTAATCCCAGCACTCAGGAGGCAGAGGTAGGTGGATCTCTATGAGTCTGAGGCCAGCCTAGGCTACAGATTAAGATCAGGACAGGCACCAAAACTACACAGAGAAACCCTGCCTCCAAAAACCAAAAACCAAACCAAAACAAACAAACAAAAAACGCAGCATAAAGTTGTATGGAAACTAGCCTCAGCTAATCCCTACAAAATATATCAACTTTCTAGTGATTACTTCTTCAGATATCCTACTAACCAAGGTAATAGTATATTTCAAATCTATAATGCTGTTTCTTCCACAAGCCAACCCATAAGATAATTTTTGAGAGGTCCTTTTGTTTATAGATTGTCTTTACCTTATGCCTATATCCTTTTTCTTTCTGTTTCCCTCTTCTCCTAAGGACAGGGAGTTCTTCAAATTGATGCCTGCCTTCAAACATGACGATTGCTTTTCCAGCCACCCAGGCTTTTTCAGAAGGATCTCCAAAAGCCTCCACGTAGTATTCTCGATAGGGCCTCCTATTGGCAACTAGATAAGGATAAAAAAAGGTGTCATTATTTCAAAAGGATGAGTACTCAACATGATCACAGCCAAATCTCCTACAGCCACAGGAGCTCTCTGGGCCACTCAGACAGACTGCTCAGCAGGTAAAGACACATGGCAGCAAACCTGACAACCTGCGTTCAGCCTGAGTTTGGTCTTCAGAAACACAAGATGAAAGGAGAGCACCGAGTCCTGCAGATGTTAGAGCACTTGTTGAGGATGTTAGAGGCCCCAATATATATATTCAAAACCATGCTGAATGGCTAGAGAGATGGCTAAGCTGTTAAGAGTGATTCTTGGTGTTCTGGAGGACTAAGTTCCATTCCTAACACCCAGATCAGGTAGCTCACAATCTCCTGTAACTCCAGGTTCAGGGAATCCAACACCCTCTTCTGCCCTCTGTGAGTACCCTCAAATACACATAAAAATAAATAGAAGTATTTTTGAAGGGGCTAGAGATAGCTCAGCAGTTAAAAGCATGCATGGCTCTTGAAGAGAATCTGAGTTGGGTTCCCAGCACTCACATCTGGTGACTCCCAATTGCCTATAACTCCATCTCTGAGGAACTCAACGCTCTGACATCCATAGGCCTGTGTATACATTACCCAAAAACAGACACATACACATACAAGTAATTAAAATAAATCAAGATAAAAAAGAAAACCCATGTTGATTACAGGGCTGGTGATTACAGGATGATTAGCCATGTGGTGGCTCACAATCATCTCTCTCTCTCTCTCTCTAGTCCCAGAGATCTGATACCCTGTCTGGCCTCCATAGGTACTGCATACATGTGGTGCACAGACACATATGCAGGTAAAACACCTCCACACATAAAAACAATAAAAATTACATCTTAAAAAAATAGGTAGGCCGGGTTGGGGATTTAGCTCAGTGGTAGAGCGCTTGCCTAGCAAGCGCAAGGCCCTGGGTTCGATCCTCGGCTCCCCCCAACCCCCCCAAAAAATAGGTAGGCCAGACATGTAGTGCATGCCTTTAATCTCAGTACTTGGGAGGCAGAAGCTGGCCAACCTCTGTGAGTTATAGGCCTACCTGGTTTACAGAGCCAGTCAGGACTACATAGTAAGATCTCATCTCAAAAACAACAAAACTAAAACCATGATGAGCTGGGATGAGAAGTGAAGTTCAATCCAAGAAGGAACAATGACCAGGCTTGACTGAGGATGCAGCTCAGTTGGCAAAGCATATGCTTCATGTCTGAATCCTTGAATTCAATCCCCAGTGTCTCTGTCTCTCTCTGTCTCTGTCTCTCTGTCTCTCTGTCTCTCTCTCTCTCTCTCTCTCTCTCTCTCTCACACACACACACACACACACACACACACACACACACACACACAGAATTATAACTGGCTGGAGTAGGTACAGTTTGCCTAGCAGTTCTTCAATTCCCAGTACCACATAACTCTAGCACTTGGAGGTAAAAGCAAACAAGTACCACAAGTTCAAAACCATCCTAGACTACAAAACAAAAAGCAGGGAGTCAGAGAGATAAGCACCTATATCAAATCTGATGACCAAAGTTCAATCCTCAGGACCTACATGGTGAAAAGAAACTCCCACAAGCTGTCCTATGACCTCCACACATGGTATACATAGCCATGCACATACAATCTCTTTTTAAAAGTTTAACTCATAACTTTAGTTTCCCTGAGTTAAGGTTTTCCTAGACTAGCCTTTAACTCAGTCCCCCAACCCTGGCCTCAAAACGATTAGAATTACAACAGGTAATTATCTTCCAAAGAAGCTCACACCACCAGCATCCACTTCCAGCACTAACTCTCACTTCTTTAGAGAGAATTATGAACGAAATAATTCAAACTGCCGGGAGGTAGTGACACAAGCCTTTAGGCCCAGCACTCAGGAGGCAGAGAGGAAAGCAGATCTCTGTGAGTTCAAGGCCAGCCTTGTCTCCAGAGTGAGTTCCAAGACAGCCAAAAATACACAATGAAATCCTGTCTTGAAAAAAAAGAATTCAAACTAAGTAATTTAAACAAAAGAGACAACTGAGGCACCAGGTGGTGGTGGAGTAGGTCTTTAATATCAGAGCTACACCCAGAGAAACCGTCTCTAAGGAAGGAAAAAAATAAAACAGTCCAATTGAGACAGACATGTGGATCAAAAAAGACCTTATCTAAAACTAAGTGAAGGGTTGTCTGGGTATGTGCCTTTAATTCCAGCTCTTAGGAGACAAAAGCAAGCATATCTCTGTAAGTATAAGGCCAGCTTGGTCTACAGGAGACTTCCAGGCTAGCCAGGGTACATAGTGAGAACCTGTCTCGAAGAAAACAAAAAGTAAAAAAAAAAAAAAAAAAAAATCCATCTAAACCAAGGTTGATGACATTTCCCTATAATCTAGAGGTGGAGGCAGATGGAGAGTTCATGGTCATTCTACATAATATTTTTTTAATTATTATTTTTTTTTAAAGATTTATTTTATTATGTATACAGCATGTATGACTTCAGGCCAGAAGAGGGAGCCAGATCCCGTTACAGATGGTTGTGAGCCACCATGTGGTTGCTGGGAATTGAACTCAAGACCTCTGGAAGAACAGTCAGTGCTCTTAACCTCTGAGCCATCTCTCCAGCCCCAATTAATTTATTCTTATTTTATGTGTATTGGTATTTTGCCACAGGGTCCCCTAGAACTAGAGTTATAGACAGTTGTGAGTTGCCATGTGGGTTCTAGGAATTGAACCTGGAACTTCTGAAGAGCAGTCAGGGTTCTTAAACACTGCTGAGCCATCTCTTCAGTCCCCTCTACACAATAATTTTGAGGTCAACCTTGGCTACAGGATATTGTCTCAAAAACAAAAGATGAATGGGGCAAGGGAGATGGCTCAGTGGTTAAGAGCACTGGCTGTCCTTCCAGGTCTTGAGTTCAATTCCCAGCACCCACATGGCAACTCACACCTGTTATAACTCAGTTCTAGGGGATCTGACACCCTCACACCAATGCACATAAAATTAAATAAATTAAAACAAACAAGCAAGCGATGGCTCCGAGGTTAAGAGCACATATTGCTCCTGCAGGGGACCCAAGTTC
Source organism: Onychomys torridus (assembly GCF_903995425.1). Taxonomy (NCBI): domain Eukaryota; kingdom Metazoa; phylum Chordata; class Mammalia; order Rodentia; family Cricetidae; genus Onychomys; species Onychomys torridus. Next base: position 128,147,699 of record NC_050447.1, on the reverse strand, counting down.
AGTTCCCAGCACCCATTTTACAAGCCCACCAGCCACCTGTAATTCTAGTTGCAGAACTCTGCCTTTCTTGCCTTCTGGGCCCCACCAGTGCTGGTGTTATAGATGTTCCCATAGTGCCTGGACTTTTCTGTTACTGAGGATTGAAATTCAGTCCTCCTGCTTTGAAAGGAAAGCACTTTACTTTCCATCCCCAGCTCCCAAAATTTGTGTTTTCTAACATCATTTGAAATATTTAACCTAAGGGGGACAAAAAGAAAAATCATTTTATTTTTATATACTGTACTTATACTACATTGTAATTTTAATATTCATATCAACTAAGAATTGGCACAACTCAGGCTGGAGAAATGGCTCACAGGTTAAGAGCACTGGCTGCTCTTTCAGAGGTCCTGAGTTCAATTCCCAGCACCCATATGGTGGCTCCCAACCATCTAGAATGAGATCTGGTGCCCTCTTCAGGCCTTCAGGTGTACATGCGAGGATACTGCATGCATAATAAACAAACAAATAAATAAATAAATCTAAATAAAAGAATTGACACAACTCTGTAACTGTTAAATCTAAATGCATAGTTGTTCATTTCATTGTACTTAAATTTTCTGCAGGCTTGAGATTTTTCAAAGAAGTTGGAGGAAGAACTGCATTGCTATTGACTAGGGCTGGTGAGAGGCTCAAGCAGGGAAGGTGCTGTGGCTAAGCCCGACAACCTGAATTCAATCACTAAGAACATGGTGAGGAGAGAGACCTCCACACAGGCCCCAGGGCACGTGTACTTAGTATATGCATAAACATGAGCACACACACTTTTTAAAGTGCTGCAACATCTCTCACAGGCTACTGGACAATGGCAACAACAAAAGAAATAACAGCAAGCACGCTCAGGAAAAATAGAGTCATTACTACAAATGTTCAGTAAGGTTTTTTAAACTCAACTGATTATATCTTGTCATAACAAGAAAACAAAACTGAAAATATTTAAAGGGAAAACTAGAGAAAGAAACAAACTAGCAATGAGCTCACTTCTCTGAATGCAAAGGAGCTCCCGGAAAGGAAGGTTTTTGTTTATGGGGGGGGGAAGCTGAGGGGAGGAAGTTCCAGACAGGGTTTCTCTGTGTATCGGCTCTGGCTGTCCTGAACTTGCTTCATAGGTCAGTCTGGCCTCAAACTCACAGACATTCTGACCTCCACGAGCATCAGGCCCACATGTGATGTGTATTCATACATACACACATACATGAAAAATGCTCATATACATAAAATGAATAAAAATATAAAATAAATAAATAATAAATAAAAATAATTTTAAAAAGCTTCAAACAGCTTACAGTTAAGGAAGCTATGCTGAATGGTTTGGTGGCCTCTGAGGTGTGGATGTGGTTTTATGTCTGAGATTATAGGCAAACATGGCATCGTTGGCTATGATGTTTGAAGAATGATCTTTAACATCTGATTTTATTTGAGTTCCTATTTGAATGTTCTTGGACCACATGTAATGAGACTGCTATCTGAATAAAATATTAGCTGTCAAAAAAAAAAATAAAATCTTTCAAAAAAATTTTTTAAAAAAGCAATCACTAGGGGACTGGAGCACTGGCTGCTCTTCCAGAGGACCCAGGTTCAATTCCCAGTACCCACATGGCTCACAACTATGATTACAATTTCAGGGGATCCAACACTCTCACACAGACATACATTTGACAAATGACCAATGAATATAAAATATAAACAAATAAATCATTAAAAAAAAAAAAAAGCAAGTACTATAAGCAAAACTGCCCAGAATACTTCTGTTGATGGCCCTTGTTCCTAACACTGATTAGAAGTCAACACTGTTTGGTACACTTCTCAGGAAATTACCTATTTAGTTATTAGCTGGTGGCTTCTCTCTTTTACTGGACTCTACTTTCCCACTAAGATAAGCAAGGTGATTATTATTTCAACTGTACTGGCAGAGGACTCAATCTATTATGATGTAAATAGTATTTGAAAAATAAACAACTACAGTGAATAAGAAATCAAAACTTAATCTCAGCATTCAAGAAATATGATAACTAGTTTTATGTCAACCTGACATAGGATAGAGTCATTTGGGAAAAGAAAACCTCAATTGAGAAAATGCCTCAGCAGACCTTTGGTGATCATCAATGTGAGAGGGATCAGCTCACTGTGCATGGTGCCATCCCTGGCAGATGGTCCTGGGTGATAGGAGAAAACTGGCTAAGCAAGCCAGTAAGAACACTCCTCCATGGTTTCTGCTTGTTCCTGTCTCAGTGTTCGCCCTGAATTCCTCAGTGATAGATATTTGTTACTTGGAAATATAAGATGAAATATCCACCCATCCAGTCCAAAAAAAAAAAGAAAGAAAAAGAAATATCCACCCATCCCCAAGTTGCTTTTGGTCATGGTGTTCAATCACACTACTAAAAAGTCTTAAGGCACACAGACAGATCTCTACGAGTCAGAGGCCAATCTAGACTACACAGCATGTTGGGCATGGTGGTGTGTGCCTTTAATCCCAGCACTCAGGAGGCAGAGGCAGATCGATCTCTGTGAGTTTGAGGCCAGCCTGGTCTGCAAAGCAAGGACAGGGCTATTACACACAGAAACCCTGTCTAGGAAAACCAAAAGGAAAGAAACCAAAACTCTTCAACACAAGTACAGTAACAGAAAAAACAACTCCAGTGCTGGCAAGACACCTCAGCCATTAGGAGCACTGGCTGTTCTTATATAGGACCTGAGTTTGATTTCCAGCACCACATGGTAGCTTACAACCACTTACAACTCCAGTTCTCAAGGATCTAGTGCACTCTTATGGCCTCTACAGGCATTGGGCATAAACATGGTACACATACATGCATGAAGGCAAAACATATAAAACAATAAAATATATCCTTTAAAAAACAAATAAAAACAAACAAACAAAAATCCCTGTAGGGGCTACAGAGATGGCTCAGTAGTTAAGAGCACTGGGTGCTGTTCAAGAGAACAAGTGGTTCAATTCCCAGGACCCACATGGGTTCACAACTGTCTATAACACCAATTCCAGGGAATCCAACCTCTTGCATACAGGTAGGCAAACCACCCATCCACATAAAATAAAAATAAGTAAATCTTTAATCCCAGCACTCAGGGGCAAAGGCAGGTGAATCTCTATGTGCAAGGCCAGCCTGGTCTACAGAGTAAGCCCCAGACCAACCAAGACTATGTAGAGACCCTGTCTCAAAAAAGAAAAAAAAATTAACTAAAAAACTCAAACTATAAAATCAATTTCAGCAATCTCACTTTTCCTTTTTGAGGGGTGAGAATGGGTTAGGGGGAGTATTTATTGGTTTGGGGGACAGTATAATTCTGCAATAGAAGCAGGATAGTCACTAGTTTGAAGCCAAACTAGTCTATACAGCAAGTTCCAGACCAAGACAAATAATAAAATTCTTGTCTTTTCAAATAATAAAATTAGGCATCTGCAGGGATGGCTTAGCCATAAAGAACACTTACTGCTCTTCTAGTACCAGAGTTCAATTCCCAGCACCCATGGCTCACAACTGCCTGTAACTCCAGCTCAAAGAGATAGAACATCACTTGACCTCCTCAAGCACTTGCACTCACTCACACACTCATACATACATTACTGCAAACTATAAAAATAAGTAAATCAAGTTTTAGACCTTAGCTTTAAGACAATTACAGTATCTTAGATTCAAACATATTAAACCAAGTATGATCGTCTGAATATAACTGGCCCCTATAAATTCATAGGGAGTAGCGCTATTAGGAGGTGTGGCTTTGATGAAATAGGTGTGGCCTTGTTGGAAGAAGTACATTACTGTAGAGATAGGCTTTGAGGTCCCCTATGCTCAAGTTACACCTAGTTCAGTCAAATTCCTGTTGCCTGCAGATCAAGATTTAGAATTCTCAGCTCCTTCTCCAGCACCATGTCTGCCTGCATGTGGCCATGTCCCACCAGGATAATGGACTGAACTCTGAAACTGTAAGCCACCCAATTAAATGTTTTCCTTTATAAGAATTGCCATGGTCACAGTGTCTCTTCACAGAAATAGAAACCCTGAAACACCAAGTAAGAAAAACAAATTACAATAACCAAAGAAAAATATTCCAAATCAAGATTCTGTCATTCTTTCTTGTTAAGGCAGAGTTTCATGTATTGGCCTCAAACTTACTGTGTAGGCAAGGATGACCTAGAAATCCTTAATCCTCCTGCTTCCAATCCCCTAACTCAGCCATTCTCTATCTTTTTTTTTTTTTTTTTTTTTTTTGAGCTGAGGATCGAACCCAGGGCCCTGCGCTTGCTAGGCAAGTGCTCTACCACTGAGCTAAATCCCCAACCCGCTAAATCAGCCATTCTCACCTGAGGTTTATGACTCCATTTGGGATTGAATGACCCTTTCACAGGGTCCTAATACCACATAAAAGATCCTAATACCACATACACTGGGTGACACACACCGATAAAGCACATGGGAAACAGAGAGAGGAAGAACAGATGGTCAGACTGGTGTACATGAAACCCGATCTCCAACAAATAACAAGGGGTAAAGGAGCTGGGAATATATATTAATTGGTAAAGCTAAATAGCCATTTCCATTTCCCATCTCTCTATATAGAATAGCTGAGAATTTTTATTTAAAACAGTCTCACTATGTTGCTGCCCTCAAATTCATGATTCCTGCCCCAATCTTTCAAATCATGAGATTACAGGCAAGTACCAACGTGCCTAAATTAACAACTTTTAAATCTCAGAGTAGACAAACTAAAAAAAAAAAAAAAAAAACTTAAAAGAGAAAATTTGTTAAAAATTCATAAAATTTTCAAAGAAAACAATGAATTACTGCTAAAGTAACAAAAATCCTGAATTACACTAAATAAAAGCAGCTGCAAGTCTATGGTTCCACGTACTATTTTATCACAAATAATCAACTCTAAGTTATTACCTTTCATTTTTGAGTGCGTATTAATCAATGGATCAGCACAAATCCTGCAGGGCCACCATGGGCGTCTCTTGAATTTCGCCCAAATGAGATCGCCAACTTCATACTTCAGTGGTGCAGACTTTTTCTTCGGTTGACACTTTAGACAGACAAAACATGGGCAATCAGTGAGAATAAAAAAACCTTCGCAGTATTATCCTCCAACTAGAAATCCCAAAAGCCAATGCCTAAAAATACAAAATGAGCTGGGCAGTGGTGGGGCACACTCAGGAGGCAGAGCCAGGCAGATCTCTGTGAGTTCGAGGCCAGCCTGCACTACAGAGTGAGTTCCAGGAAAGGCGCAAAGCTACACAGAGAAACCCTGTCTGGAAAAAGAAAAGAAAACCCAGCCAGGGCCAGCAAGATGGTTCAGTGGGTAAAGACATCTGCCACCAACTCCGACAACTTGAATTTGATCCCTGGGATTCATACAGTACAGAGAACAAATCCCTATCTGTTACTCTAACCTTCACATTAGCACCGTGGCAAACAACACCTAACTACATCCACAATAAATGTTTTTACTGTTAAAAGATAAACACCCCCCACCCCCCACCCCCGACAGGCAGTGGTGGCACACGCCTTTAATCCCAGAACTCAGGAGGCAGAGGCAGGCAGATCTTTGTGAGTTCCAGGCCAGCCTGAGCTACAGAGTGAGTTCCAGGACAGGCTCCAAAGCTACAGAGAAACCCTGTCTCAAAAAATATATAAATAAACAAACAAACAAATGGATAAAGACCCAGCTAGTCATGGATGATAAAATAAGCACTAATTACCTTGACTTAACCATTCATAGCATACCAGTTTAGAATAATTTTCTTTTTCTTTTTCAGTTCTTCAAGACAGAGTTTCTCTGTGTAGTTTTGGTGCCTGTCCCAGAACTCACTTTGTAGACCAAGCTGGCCTCGAACTCCCAGTGATCTGCCTGGCTCTGCCTTCCCAGTGCTAGGATTAAAGGCGTGCGTCACTACTGCCCGGCTTAGAGTAATTTTCAATTTATATCTGTTTTACATTTTCATTACTGGTCATAATGAAAATAAACCTCAAAGCACACAGGATACGGTGGTACAAGCCTTTAACTCCAGGACTTGAGTCTGAGGCAAGCACAGATCTCTGGGAGTTCAAGGCCAACCTGGCCTACATAGTCCCATCTAACTAGAACTACATAGTGAGACCCTGTCTCAAACAAAACAAAATCAAATCCTAGAAGTATAGGCCATACTCTACTCATGCCAATGTACCCAATCCTAAATTTTCCCCATGTTATACTAGGAAGATCTACAAAGTACTACATAGCACAACTCTGAACAATTGAAATAAAATACAGTATAAATATAAATGAAGCTCTTAGGAATTGTTCAACACAGAAGCCCAGGCCACATCCTTTCTCCAAAAATAATATGCCTGTTTAATCTGATATCTAATTGCCTCCATCTCAGCTCCCACGTCCATGTCTCTAAACAGCACAAATTTCCTGCATTCAAAGGAAAAAAAGCTGTTCCACAGGCCTGCGCTTTCCATTTTGTATAATACAAGAAAGGTGTAAACACACTAAGTATTTTGCAGAGGCCAAAGTACCTAGGATACAAGAACTAAGAACAACCTCCTCTGCTTAACTCAAGGGGACACAAAACAGTATCATTTTTGCCCTAAGGGCCATTTCTTTAAAAATGTGCTTAGTGAACTCATCTGTCACCTACATTTTACTTCCTCGATGCCTGAAACTACTATCCACATGGCACTCAAGTTGTCAAGAAAGAATTCATTTAAATAATTCAAGTGGTGAATAATTCCCTTACTCAAAAGGTATCAAAAGATATAGCTGACTCTAACAGTAATTATCTCTCAACATTAAGACTGCTTTTACATGGGATTGGAGAGGAAGCTCAATTAAGAGCACGTATGCTCTTCCAGAGGATGGTGGTTTCACTGCCAACACACAGACTAGCTTATAACCATTTATAATTCTACTTCCTGGGGATTCAATGCTCTCTTCTGGCCCCTGCTTCCACCAAACACATATATATATACATGTATGCAAAACACCAACAAACATCTTTTTTAAAAGTTAAGACTTCTTTCCCATGAAATTTGTTAAACAGAATGACCCAGGATGCCTCAACTCACATATGTAAGTTAAATTCAACTGGAAATAATACACTTACTTTTCCATTCTTATGGAGTCACCAAGGAGTAGGAAATACAGAATTTCCTTTTTAAAAGCCCTTGAGAGCCACTTTGCCAAAATTCAGAAAGACTGTGACTTTAAAGTTTGTTTACTGAAATTTTAAAGCCTGAATGAAGCTCTGTATAATGGCAGAGGCCTTTAATCCCAGCAACTGGGAGGCAGAGGCAGGCAGATTTCTCTGAGTTCAAGGCCAGACTGGTTTACAAAGTGAGTTCCAGGACAGCCAGGATGGCCAGGGCTGTTAAAGAGAGAAACCTTGTCTTGAAAACCGGAACAAACCAAACAACAACAACAAAAGAGAAAGCCTGAATAGGAAAACGAGTCTTTTATGTGCCAAAATTTAACTGATTCTAAAATTTGTATTTGCCTAATTTAGGCACCTACATTTCTGATGTAATCTGTAATTTAAGAATAACTTGAGCCGGGCGGTGGTGGCTCATACCTTTAATCCCAGCACTAGGGGAGGCAGAGTCAGGCGGATCTCTGTGAGTTCAAGGCCAGCCTGGTCTACAGAGCGAGTTCTAGGACAGGCACCAAAACCACACAGCAAGGAAAAAAAAGGACAAAGAATAATCTGTCAATCATTGATAAATATTATTCAACTCATAAATGTAAGTAGTGTTTCCTCCGTATTTCTGATGTGTCAAGCACAATGATCCTCCTTGGATACTCCTCATACATGTATTTTTACACTTACTTACTACATGCCTAGTGGTAAGCTGTTTAGTAAATGGCAGAGCCAGGATTCAAAGTTGGATAGCACAACTGAAGCTCAAACTATTAATGACTGCATCAATCATTCCATAACAGTAAAACTTCAGGTGCTTTAACTACTTTAATAAATTTAATCATAATTGAGGACATGGAATTGGCTCTGCCTTCTCTTCATATACCAATTACAAATGGATTACATTGTACTATAAGACACATTGCCAAAAAACAAATGTGTTGAGTTTTGAAGGAAATGCAAATCAAAGCCACCAGTAAAATAACAAGTATTGGTGGAGAAAACTATGATGGTAACTTTAATACACCCTGTTAAGAGATCAAAAGATCCAGGCTGGCCGGGTGGTGGTGGTGCACACCTGTAATCCCAGCACTCGGGAGGCAGAGGCAAGTGGATCTCTGTGAGTTCGAGGCCAGCCTGGTCTACAGAGCTAGTCCAGGACTGGCTCCAAAGCTACAGAGAAACCCTGTCTCGAAAAACCAAAAAAAAAAAAAAAAAAAAAAAAAGATCCAGGCTGGAGAGATGGCTCAGAATACAGAGGACCCAGGGTTGGTTCCCAGCACCCACATCAATTAATCCCAGTTCCAGGGGATCTGACACCCTCTTCTAACTTCTATGAACACCTGGTGTTCATATGGTAAAGATGCATGCACGTGGGCAAAATTCATATACATAAGGTAAATCAAAACTTAAGAGATTAAAATATTTCTTCAGACAGAGTAATAATCACATGACCCAGTAATTCCACTCACAGATATACTCAAGATGAATAGATACAGAGCCAGGGCTTGGGGATATAAGTTCAGTGGTAGAGTACTTGCCTATCATCTACAAGAGCATATATGCAATCCCCAGCACCAGGGAAAAATACAGACACACACAAAAATGTATACATATGTTCACAGGATTATGTATCATAGTCAAAAAGAAGAAAAAAAAACAGGTTGGGGATTTAGCTCAGTGGTAGAGCGTTTGCCTAGCAAGCGCAAGGCCCTGGGTTCGATCCTCAGCTAAAAAAAAGAAAAAAAATCAACGTGATTTGTGCATACAATGGAATATGGGTGAGCCTCCCTATTTAAGGAGTCTACTTCTGCAGATTTACTAACTGTAGATCAAAACTCTGAGAGGAGTAGGGCACAGAGGTACAAATCTATAATCCTAGTGCTTAGGAAGCTGAGGAAAGAAGATCCAAGGTTTGAAGTCAGAGCAGGCTCTGAGTTCCAGATCCTAGCACTGGTGAAGTACAGACAAGCAAGGCAAATCTCCAGAGTCTGCTGGCCAAGGTTGTACTCTGACCTTCATGAATGTACCGCATACAAGCCACAAGACTAAAATTCTAAAAAAAAAAAAATAAATGAGGTAAAGAGCAACTGAGAAAGACACTTTTGGCCTCCAACACAGGTGCACCCATGTACACACACCAATGCCTTCTGTGTGTGTGTGTGTGTGTGTGTGTGTGTGTGTGTGTGTGTGTGTGTGTGTAGTTTTTCAAGACAGGGTTTCTCTGTAGCTTTGCACCTTTCTTGGAACTCGCTTTATAGACCAGGCTGGCCTCGAACTCACAGAGATCTACCTGCCTCTGCCTCCCGAGTGCTGGGATTACAGACCTGCACCACCACCCGGCCAACCACTGCCTTCTTACACACAAAATAAACAGATTAATAGTTGAGTGTGGTGGCACATGTCTACGATCCCAACACTTACGAGATGAAGGCAGGAGGATCCAAGTCAGCCCCAGCTTTAATGTATTATCAATTTTGAGGCAATTCTAGACTGCCTGAAACCCTGACAAAAAAAACAGGGAGGGACAACTGTTCAGAAGACTCAGCAGTTAAGATCATTGATTTCCCAGGCACCCATATTAGCTCATGAACATCCATAACTCCCAGGCAATCATATACATAAATAAATCTTTAAACAATTAATAAAAAAGATAACTAAGGGATGGTCCTAGAACTTGATATGTAGCACTTGCTGCTCTCCCAAACTCCCAAAGGACCTGAGTTTGGGTCTCCAGCACCCATATAAAGCAGCTTACAACTAAGTGCTTACAACTCCAGTTCCAGAAAATCCAATGACATCATCTGGCCTCCTTAGGCACCCACATGTAGCATACACCCACGGACACATGAATAAAATTTTTAAATAAACGGAGACATAGGTTTTAGGAAGAAAATCTGACTGAATTTTACTTTGGGTGGGTGGTTTGCTTTTTTTAACATATATGTGTATTTTACCTGTATGAATGCCTAGTACCACCCAGAGGCCAGAAGAGAACACAGAATACCCTAGAACTACAGACAATTGTTAGCTGCCACCTGGGTGCTGGCAATTGAACCCAGGTACTCTTCAAGAGCAAATGCTCTTGCCAGGCGTAGTAGCACAGCCTTTATCCAGGTACTAGGGACGCAGAGGCAGCCAGATCTCAGTGAGTTCAAGCCAATGTGATCTACAAATCGAGCTCCAGGATAGCCAAGGCTGTTACACAGAAAAATCTTGTTTAAAAAACACAAACAAAAAACCCAAATGTTCTGAAACATTGAACCATCTCTCCAATCCCAAACACCCTAGGGGACGGGGGATTGGGGGGGGGGGGTGTTGTGAGTAGTTTTTTGGTTTGGTTTGGTTTTTTAAGACAGGGTTTCTCTATGTAATTTTGGTGCCTGTCCTAGATCTCGCTCTGTAGAGCAGACTGGCCTCGAACTCAGAGATCCGCCTGGCTCTGCCTCCCGAATGCTGGGATTATAAGTGTGCGCCACTGCCTCCCAGCATTATTTTGTTTTTTGAGTCAGTCTTACTATGTAGCCTTGGCTGTCCTGGAACTTGATATGTAGACCATGCTGGCCTCACTCACAGGGGTCCTCCTGTCTCTGCCTCCCAGGTTCTGGGAGATGTATACCACCATGCTTGTCCTTGGTTGGTTGTTTTTGAGAGAGGGTCTGTACGTAATCCAGGCTCCCACAGAACTTCCTATATAATCCAAGTTAGTTCCAGTCTGAAGCTCCTCAGTGTTAAAATTATAGGCTTGCACTCCCATACCTAATACCCAGCTACTTTTAATGTGAACATTAATTAAGCATGTGATAAATGATTAAAATCATTCTAGGCAGGAACCCGAGCTCTTTCATAGACAAATCCATAAAAACAAAATCAACAAAATTACAACCTTCAGCACAGTTTTAACATTTCATTCTACAGAGCACCTATATTCTGAATGCAATGGAAACAACTTAAAAATAGCTGCTATAATTTCATTCCCTGCATTTGTAACTATACATTATTTCTAGTATACTAAGAATCAGGGCTGGATCGTGCATGCCTGTAATCCCAGAACTTGGGAGATAATCAGGACAGGAGTTCAACACCAGCTTCAGCTATATACAAACTGAAGGCCAGCTTGGGCTACTACTAAGTATGAGACTCTTGGATCAGTCAGGAAAGTATCTGTGGACCTCTAGAATTCATTGGTCAGCAAGCCTAACCCAATAGTGACCTCCAGATTCAATGAAAGATCCTGTTTTAAAAAATAAGGTGTAGAGCCAGGCGGGGTGACATTTGCCTTCTATCCCAGCACGTGGAGACAACTAAAGACAGAGGCAGGATCTCTGAGCCATCCAAATCTACATAATGAATCCCAGGCCAGCCAGTGCTACAAAGTGAAACGCTGTCTGTCTCAAAATAAACAGTCAGATAAGTAAAGTAAAATAAAAACAATCAAAAACAAAACAAACAAAACAAAGCTGAAGATAAAGCTCAGTTGGCAGAGTATGTTTGCCTAGCATGCAAGAAACCCTACATTGAGTCCCAAGTATCAAGTATAAATGAGTGAGGTTTCAGGATGGAGTCCGACAGCTGGGTGCTTGTCCACCACTGCAAGGCCCTGGCTTTAACCTCCAGAACTGGAGAAAAAAAAAAGAAAAATGAATGGCTAGATGTATAAATGGATTAAAACCAGACTAAAGGTGCATGCCTTTCATCCTTTAGCACTTAGGAGGCAGAGGCTGGAAGAGCTCTGAGTTAGAAGATAGCCTGGTCTATAAAGTCAGTTCCAGTACAGCCAGGCTTATAGAAAGACCATGTCTCAAAAAGTAAATCCAAAATACAATAAAAGATGCTAATAGCTATATCCCACAGCAAAAGAAACTAATAAAATTATCTGTTATACTGAAACTCAATGATTAAGAACAATTCAGCCGGGCGGTAGTGGCGCACACCTGTAATCCCGGCACTTAGGAGGCAGAGGCAGGTGGATCTCTGTGAGTTTGAGACCAGCCTGGGCTACCAAGTGAGTTCCAGGAAAGGCAAAGCTACACAGAGAAACCCTGTCTCGAAAAACAAAAACAAAAACAAAAACAAAAACAAAAACAAAAAAAAAAAAAAAAAAAAGAACAATTCAGCACCAGGCAGTGGTGGCGAATGCTTTTAATCTCAGTATTTGGGAGGCAGAGGCAGGCGTATATCTGTGAGTTAGAGGCCAGCCTAATCTACAAAGTGAGTTCCAGGACAGGATCCAAAGCTACACAGAAAAACTCTTGTCTTGAAAAAAGCAAGCAAACAAACAAACAATAAACCAGCTTTTAACCCCAATACTCTGGAAGCAGAGGCAGGCAGATCTCTTCGAATTAAAGATCACTATGGTCTACACAGCCAGTTCCAAGATAACCAGGGCTATATAGAGACCCTGTATACAAACAAACAAACAAACAAAACAGACATAAAACCAAAAAAGTTCAGTGTCACTACTGGGCTATTCATATGGGGTATTTCACAACACTGACCAATCATTTCTGCTACAATAAAAAAAAAATTTAGAATACAAATCAATTTTATTCTTGCCAATACATTTCTTTCCCAACATTTGATAGCCTATGTTGTAATAGCAATCCTCATATATTTCTATTCTATGCCTTGTATAAATGTTTGTGTATGCTAGATAGAGTAGAAAAATGGTCCTGAACACCATCTGCATATCCTAGCCACTTGAAGAATTTTATTAAATAGCAAGTGCTGACAGATGGCTAATTATTCCTCTACCACCAAGCACCCACCAAACTAAACTCACTGAGGGACAACTTGTCTGAGGGACAACTCTTAAAAACTTAGCTGCTTGGGTTGGGGATTTAGCTCAGTGGTAGAGCACTTGCCTAGCAAGCACAAGACCCTGGGTTCCACCCTCAGCTCTGGAAAATAAAAAATTAAAACAAACAAACAAACAAAAAAAAAAAACATAAGCACCTACTACAAAGTCCAAAATCCATCCGCTGGCCAAACACTATCATATCTAACTAAAAGGTCAAGTGCTTGAGTACAGAGTAGTAACTCTACCTGACATGCTCAATGTCCTGGGTTAAATCATTGGTATCACAAGTGCATGCATGTGCTCGCGCACACAAACACACACACACCCTCAGTGCTTTTTTTTTTTTTTAAAGATTTGTTTATTACGTATACAGTGTTGTCTGCACATATCCCTGCAGGCCAGAAGAGGGCACCTATTTCATTACAGATGGTTGTGAGCCACCATGTGGTTGCTGGGAATTGAACTCAGGACCTTTGGAAGAGCAAGCTGTGCTCTTAACCTCTGAGCCATCTCTCCAGCCCCCAGTGTTTCTTTTTTTAAAAAAGTATTTTTTTGGCTACTGTTATTTCAGTTGATAGATGTGTTTTATTTTTATGTTGCGTGCTTGTTAATGTGTGCATGAATCAGCAAGTACACATGTGGAGGTCTGTTCTATCCTTTCACCATATAGGGTCCAGGGATCCCACATCATCAGGCTTGGTTAGTGGCAAGGTCTTCTACCCACTCAGCCAACTAGTTAGCCATTCTTTATATATTTTTTTAAGATTTTTACTTTTATCATTTTTAAGTGTGTGTGTGTGAGAGTGAGAGAGAGAGAGGAGAAATGATGATGAGAATGTACATAGAAGTACAGGTGTCTGCTGAGAACTAAACCCAGGCGCTCTGGAAGAGTGCTGCTGCACGCTTTTACTCCTAACTGCTGAGCCACTGCTCCAGTTCTTCTTTGTCTGTTTGTTTTCTGACATAGGGTCTCCCATGGATAACCCCAAGGTGACCTGAAACTCACCACATGTAACCTGGACTAGTTTCAAACTCAAGGTCCTCCAGCCATGTGTTACTGGCTTGGCTGAGACAGGATCTCACTATGAAGTTCAGGCTGCCCTCAAATTCTCTATCCTCTTGCTTTAGCCTTCTGAGGGCTGCAATTATAGGCTATCCTTAGCTACACACATGTTTAATCATGCAATGAGATACATACAAGGCTAGTTATTGAAGAACTTAGGTACATTAGCAAAATACTGAAAACAAGCCAGGCAGTGGTGGCGCACACCTTTAACCCCAGCAGATGCATGGGGATCTCTGAGTTCGAGGCCAACCTGGTCTACAAAGCAAGTTCCAGGACAGTCAGGACTGTTCATCAATGACTAGTTATTAATTGTGGTACATCCAAACAATGACCTGAGGGCATAAAAATGAAGCAATTGATGGCTGAAGAGATGGCTCAGCAGTTGAGAGCCCTTAATGGTGCAGTTCCCAGCACCCACATGGCAGCTCACAGCAGTGTGTAATTCCAGTTCCAGGGGAAATTTAATACCCTCTCTGGCCTTCCAAGGCACTGCACACACATGGTACACATACATATCAGGCAAACATTCATACACATGAAATATAAATAAAATCTGTTTTAAGAAAAGGAAGAAAGCAGGCCGGGCGGTGGTGGCACACACCTTTAATCCCAGCACTCGGGAGGGAGAGGCAGGAGGATCCTTCTGTGAGTTCAAGGCCAGCCTGGGCTACCAAGTGAGTTCCAGGACAGACTCCAAAGTTACAGAGAAACCCTGTCCTGAAAAACCAAAGGGGAAAAAAAAAAAAAGGATAAGGTGATTCTTTTGTGTGTTTATATTGTATTTATGCATGAACACACGTGTTTGAGCAAAAGCAGATAAGGGGGAAAAAAAAGGATAATTTGTAGAAACTGCTTTTCATGGGTTCCAAGATCAGGTAATCAGGCTTGGGGGCAAGTGCATTTACCTGGTGAGCCATCTTGCTGAATCCCCTTTATTTTGAGACAGGGTCTTATGTAGCCCAGGTTGGCCTCCAACTCGTAGTGTAAACCAAGATAGCGTGGAGGTCTGGTTTGGCCTCTAACCACCAATGACTGGAATTACTGGTATGCCCCACCACATCTAACTGTAGATACAGAATATAGCCAACCATCTATCACAGATAAAACATATTAAGGTACAGATAGTAAAGAAGAGCTACCAAGGGTTTTTTTTGCTTTTGTTTTCAATTGTGTAGGTGGGTATATAGGCCAAATGATAACGCTTCTTAGTCTCAGCTCCTCAGGAGGGTAAGACAGAAGAATTGCCTGATCCCAAAGGTATAAGGGTGAACCTAAGCAACACAGAAAGACCCTGAAGAAAACAAGACTAAGTATTTTGCATGAAAAAAATTGTTTAAAGTATTATTTAATGGGCGTTGTGCACGCATATCTGTGTACCACAAGCATGCATAATGCCCATGGAGTTCAAAAGCAGGACATCAGATCCCCTAGAACTAGAGTTACAAACAGTTGTGAGCCACCATGTGGGTGTTGGGAATTAAACCCCAGTAGTCTTCTGGAAGAGCAGCTCTTATTCACACTGAGCCATCTCTCTGGCCCCCATATGAAAACTTTTATACTTTGCTTCTTAAAACATAAAGCAACTTTCAATTACTGAAGGAAGTAAAACAATATGAAACGTAAATGGAATGTTTATAAATGAAAACCTTTAACACTTACAAAGCATCTTTAGTCTAATACAATTGGGGAAGGGAGGACTGTGGGGAGAAACAGGTACAAAAGAGCCCTTGAGAAAAGAACTGTTAACAGTTACTGAGAGGTTCCCAATATAAACTGAGAAGATGAGAAAAAAGCTGAAGTCATGGCAAGTTAAAGGCCAACCTACTCTGCATAATCCTGTCCTAAAAAAAAAAAAGAATTATCCTTAGATTACTACAAGACTATAAATGCAAATAAAGTTACCATAAGAGCCCCCCAAAAATAGAGACTTTATTAAAACAGGTCTTTCTAGATTTTGCACTACCAGGGAAAATAATGACAAAAGCCAATTTTAACATTTTTGGTGAATATACTCTATACTGGATATAATTATTAAAAATAATAACCTTGGTGATGGAGAAATGTCTCAGTTGTTAAGAGCACTTACTGTTCTTCCAGAGGACCTGGGTTCAATTCCCAGAACCAACATGGCAGTTTACAACTGCCTGTAACTGTACCTCCAGGGGACCTGACACTCTCACACTGATATACATAAAGGCAAAATATCAATACACATAAAATAATAAATAAATCATTAAAAAAAGATCAATTAATCTTCATATTTCAAATACTAAACTTAAAAGGTAGAATTTTCTCATGCTCACATTATATTTTGTAGTAAAATGCAAGCAGAAGTCATTTGCAAAAATGCTGCCCTTTGTTAAAGATTTAAACCAGGCAGTGGTGGTGCACTGGGAGGCAGAGGCAGGCCCATCTCTTGTGTTCAAGGCCAGCCTGGTCTATAGAATGAATTCCACAACAAGCCAGGGATACACATAGAAACCCTGTCCCAAAAAAAAACCAAAAACAAAAACACCCCACATAGGTAAGGCTAGGAGTATAGAAGAATTCCCTATTATGAACAAGGCCCTGAGTCCAATCTCTAGTACTAACAAGAAAATAAGAATTTTTAACAGGGAGGAACCTTGAAGCAGATTCTCACTCTAATACAGGCTATCCTATAACTTAAACTCAAAAATCCCACCTGCCTAAGCCTCCTGAATACTCGGACTGTAAGCTATCATGGGCCCAGCTTTTGTTCTGGTTTTCTGAGACAAGATCTTTTGTATCCATCTTTCTGCCCCAGCCTCCCAAACACTAATGTTACACACACATCTTACAAAACACAGGTCTTTAATACATTTTATATAGAAGTACAGATGGTCTTTTTTTGCTTTTTAAACATGATCTCATTATGCAGCCCTAACTGGCCTGGAACTTACACTGATCTGCCAGTCTGTGCTTCCCAACATGCATATACCAGGTATGGTGGGTACATGTTTAATTCCAGCACTGGGGAGGTGGATGGAAGACTATATATAAAGTTCACAGCCATCTTCCACTAAAAAAGGAGTTCAAAAATACCCTGGGATACTGGGGGATTTTTTGTTTTTGTTTTGATTTTGAGACATCGTCATCTCACTTAGACTGTTCTTGAATTAATTAGCAGACAATGACCTTGAACTTCTGATCCTCCTGCTTCCACCTCTCAAAAGGTAGAGTTACAGATGCTTTTACCACACTTGATTTTTCTTTTTTCCTTTTTATTTTCTGTGTAGCCCTGGCTGTCTTGGAACTAGCTCTGTAGACCAGGCTGTCCTCAAACAGAAATCTGACTGCCTCTGCCTTCCGGGTGCTGGGATTAAAGGCGTGCACCACCACCGCCCGGCCCAGGATACTCTTTTTTAAAAAGGAGAGAAAAAAGAGTACTATGGTTATTTTATACAAGGTCACTGTCATGTAAAAAGCTGTTTTATAAAACTACATTTATGGTCAGGTATGGTAGTGCATGCTTTTAATCCCAGCACTTGGGAAGCAGAGACAAATTGATCTCTGAGTTTGAGGTCAATCTGGTCTGCATAGTGAGTTCCAGGCCAGTCAGGGTTACATAGAGACCCTGTCTGAATGAATGTAAAATCACATTTGTGTGTGTGTGTGTGTATAATACAGAAGTCAGGGAACACCGAGTGGCAGTGGCACACCTTTAATCCCAGCACTTGGAAGGCTAAGGCAGGCAGATCTCTGAGTTCAAGGCCAGCCTGGTCTACAGAGTGAGAGCCAAGAAAGGCACCAAAACTACACAGAGAATAAAACCCTCTCTCTCTTTTTTTCTTTTACCAGAGCTGAGGACCGAACCCAGGGCTTTACCCTTGCTAGGCAAGCACTCTACCACTGAGCTAAATCCCCAACCCCAGAAACCCTGTCTCAAAAAACCAAAAAGAAAAAGAAATAAATAAAAAGATAAAAAGGGGGGGGGCCTGGAGAGATGGCTCAGAGGTTAAGAGCACCGACTGATCTTCCAAAGGTCCTGAGTTCAATTCCCAGCACCCACCTGTGGCTCACAACCATCTGTAATGAGATCTGGCGCCCTCTTCTGGCCTGCAGGCATACATGTAATAAGTAAATAAATCTTTAAAAAAAAAAAAAAAAAAAGCCAGGAACAACTTTTAACAATCAGGCCTCTCCTTCCACCACGTGGGTCCCAGGAACTGAAGTTATCAGGCTTGGGGGCAAGTGCTTTTCACTGACAACTATATCTTACCAGCCCAAAATATGAAAAGAACTTTAAAGGCCTTTATAATTTCATCTAGCAGCAGCTAGATTAATTTTATGTTATATATATTAATGAATTATTAAGGATATATATTATATATAATATTAATATATTAAGGGTACATGAGTACATCAACTTATTGGTTCAACAAAATTTCTAAAAATCGAAACTATTTATAAACTATGGGATCACAAAATGTAAGTAGATAGGCATTGAAGCACATGCCTACAATCTCAGTAGTGAAAAGGAAGATTAGAAATTCAAGGTCATCCTCACTTACTCAGTGAGTTTGAGGTCAGCTGACTGAGTCTCATAGTATAGGCTACTCCTGATACTCCTGATACTCAGGAGGCAGAGATGGGAGGATAGTGAATTCAAAGCCAAGCCAGGTAATTTAGCAAGAAGCCTGTCTCAAAATAAAATGTAAAAAAAAGGAGCTACAGCAAAGCACCTGCCTGTAGCAGGAATCTTAAAAGTTCTTATTAATAAAATCAAACCTGAGGCCAGTTATTGGAATGCTGGAAAATCAGAGAAGCAGAACAAGCCACAGCTTCCTCACCTCACCAATTCCTCGGCTGATCCTGTTTCCTCTGACTGGAAACCTCTGAGTCCTCATCAAGAATGAATCAAAGCTGAATTGCTATTCACAGCCTGAAAGCTTAACCAGCCAAAAGCTTCTAGTTCCTGGTTTTCACACCTTATATCCCTTTCTGCTTTCTGACGTTACTCCCTGGGACTAAAAGCTCGCTTTCTGGGATTAAAGGCGAGAGTCACCAAGCTTGGCTGTATCCTTCAACGCACAGAGATCCGCCTAGCTCTCTGCCTCCCAAGTGCTGGGATTAAAGGCATGTGCCACCACCGCCCAGCTTCTGCTATGGCTTGCTATTAGCTCTGACCCCCAGGCAACTTTATTAACATACAAATATAATCACATTTCAGTACAAATAAAATATCACCATGTATGGAAACAATTCCCAACATTAGCCACCCCCACAAATGAAACCTCTGAAGACGACTGTCTCAACAGGTGGTAGGCAAGGCAGCAGGGCTCAGGAGTACAAGTCACCTGGACTATACTAGCAAAATGGTTATCGTTATCATCACCACCAATGCTGCTAGCACTAGACAGTTTAGTTTGAAAACAAACAAAATATATTAATATATTTAGCAAAGACAAAATACAGGCCGGGTGGTGGTGGTGCACACCTTTAATCCCAGCACTCGGGAGGCAGAGCCAGGTCAATCTCTGTGAGTTTGAGGCCAGCCTGGGCTACCAAGTGAGTTCCAGGAAAGGCGCAAAGCTACACAGAGAAACCCTATCATAAAAAACAAAAAACAAAAAAATAAAAACAAAAACAGAAACAAAAGACAAATAGCAGGGGCTTGAGAGATGGCTCAGTGGCTAAGAGCACTAGCTGCTCTTCCAGAGGTCCTGAGTTCAATTCCCAGCAACCACATGGTGGCTCACAACCACCTGTGTTAGGATCTGATGCCCCCTTCTGGCATAAAGTCAATAGAGCACTCATATACATAAGATAAATAAATAAACCTTTAAAAAAAAGCAAATAAGCATGGGACTGGACAGATGGATCAGAGTTTGAGTGTACTGGTTGTTCTTCCATAGAACTTGGATTCAGGGGCTGGAGAGATGGCTCAGAGGTTAAGAGCACTGACTGTTCTTCTAGAGGTCCTGAGTTCAATTCCCAGCAACCACATGGTGGCTCACAACCATCTGTAATGAGATCTGGCGCCCTCTTCTGGCCTGCAGTCATACATGCTGTATACATAATAAATAAACAAATCTTTTTAAAAAAAAAGGGGGGGGGGGTTGGGGATTTAGCTCAGTGGTACAGTGCTTGTCTAGAAAGCACAAGGCCCTGGGTTAGATCCTCAGCTCCACAAAAAAAAAAAAGCCGGGAGATGGTGGCGCACGCCTGTAATCCCAGCACTCGGGAGACAGAGCCAGGTCGATCTCTGTGAGTTTGAGACCAGTCTGGTCTACAGAGCTAGTCCAGGACAGCCTCCAAAGCTACAGAGAAACCCTGTCTCAAAACACAAACTTGGATTCAATTCCCAGCATCCATATGGGAGCTCACAACCCTCGGTAACCTAAGTTCCAAAAGGTCAGATGTCCACACTTCTAGCCTCCAAGGACACTGTACACAAGTGATATACAGGTATTCATAAAGGTAGAACACCCATACACAAATATATTTTCTTAAAAAGCACACATTAACCTACCAGCAAAAATATAAGTTAAAACCACAATGAAGGAGCCAGCAAGATGTAGTAATATATACTTGTAGTCTCAGCACTCCTAAAGCAAGATAGGAGGCAGAGACAGGAAAACTGCCTAGAAATGCATGGGCCAGAGAGCCTGGAGTACAGAGAATAAACAAGAGACCCTACGTTAACAAAGTGCAAGCAGATAACTAAATCCAGCAAGTTATCCTCTGACCTGCATGTGAGCATTGTGGCATGTCCACATGTGAGCCTGCGCATGCATGTCCACAAATAACTGAATTAAATGGTTTTAGGAACACAATGGGGCTATCAAGTAAATAACCTGAGTTCAATCTCCAGAGCCCACTTAGTAATGAGAACTGACTCTCACAAATTGTCCTCTACCCTCCTTATGCATGCTTGGTAATAAATGAGTAAAGTTCAAATCACAAATACTCCCTAGTTTTGTTTTTATGTGAAACCTAGGGCCCCATGTATGGGATATGTAGCTACTGAACTATAACTCCAGTTGCTGTTATTTGCTTGGGACTTGGTGGTATGTTTATTTTTGGTGTGTGTGTGTGTGTGTGTGTGTGTGTGTGTGTGTGTGAGAGAGAGAGAGAGAGAGAGAGAGAGAGACAGACAGACAGACAGACAGACAGACATTCTTGCTATGTATTCTAGGCTGCTTTTGAATGTACTATGTAACCCAATCTGACCTAGATCTCATCATACTTGATCCTTCAGAGTGCTGGGATTTACAGGTTGAGTCATTCCACTTTGTCTTATTGTTTTTGATAAATATTTTAAAGATTTTTTATATTTATTTACTTTTCTTCGTTCTATTTTGTGTACAAGGCATTTTGTCTGCATATATATATATATATATATATATATATATATATATATATATATCCATCATATGCATGCAGTGCCCCAGGAGACCAGAAGAGGGAGTCAGATCTCCTGGGACTGGAGTAACAGAAGGGTCACTATGGGGATTCTAAGAACCAAACCTAAATCCTCTGAAAGAGGAGCTAGTGCTCTTTAACCACTGAGCCATCTCTCCAGCCTCTCAAGATTGAACTTTTTAATTATGTAGATGTGTAAGACCATGGAGACAAGAAACATCAGACCTCCCTGGATCTGGAGTTACAGGCAATTAATTGTAAGCTGCCTGGTACAGATGCTGGGAATCATACTTGGGTCCTCTAGAAGAGGAGTGGGCACACTTAAATGCTGAGTTGTCAATTTAGCACACAAACCTTTTTGAAACATTTTATTGTGTAGCCCTGACTGACCTTGAACTCTCTATGCAGACCAGACTGGCCTGGAACTCAGAGATCCACCAATCTGTGCCGTTGAGCGATAGGATCAAAAGTGTGTGCAACAACACCCAGCATTTAAATCTCATTCTGTAACCCAGACTGGCTTCAAAATCAAATCCTGCCTTCAGCCTCCCAAATGCTGGGATTACTGACATGTGCCATGATATAGAGTTTAATACTACATTTTAATAATGACTATGATATAAGGTGAAAAGATCAGTTTACAATTAGATTTTCTTAAAGTTCCAAAGTCATCTAGAGGCAGTTTTCACACAGTGAAGTTGTAGCTAAATGAATCAATGCAGTTGATGAGCAATCATTGTGGCACATGACTACAATGGCAACAGGGAAATTTTGAGTTTGAGGCTAGTCTAGGCTTCTTGGAAAGAAACAGGTGCGGTCAGGTGGTGGCGCGAGCCTTTAATCCCAGCAAGCGGGAGGCAGGCGGATCTCTGTGAGATTGAGACCAGCCTGGTCTACAAAGCTAGTTCCAAGACAGCCAGGGCTACACAGAAAATAAAAAGGAAAAAAGAAATATCAAGTGTGGTAAAGCTTCTGTTAACTCCACCTTTTGAGGTGGAAGCAGGAGGATCAGAAGTTCAAGGTCATTGCCTGCTATATAGAAAGTTCAAGAGCAGTCTAGGTGACATGACACCCTGTCTCAAAACTACATGCATAGGTAAGATGACACAGCAGATGAAGGAACTTGCCATCAAGCCTGATGACCTTAGTTTAATCCCCAGGCCCCACAGAGTGGAAGGCCAGAACCAACTCCACAAGATGTCTTCAGACCTCCACATGTGTGCCATGCCTTGTGTGTGTATGGGAATAGTATCAAAACCACATGCCAATTAATGAATATTAACCAAAAGTTTAAAATACAAACAAATCTGTAAAGAGAAAATTAGGAGTTACTTCAAAGGAGACTTGTAAATCACTAAAAGCTAGTTGTGCTCAATCCTGACTAAAATGTTCATGTACCATAAAGACTCACATCATTTTTTGGTTTGGATACTGTAGCTCAGGCTGGCCTCAAACTCAAGGCACTCCTCCTGCCTCGGTTTCTTGAGTGCTAATAGGCATGAGCCACACATCTGGCTTACTTTCTCTTTTATGACATCTCTTTTTACCACAAGGCTATGAAGACCCACCCAGTGAGACAGTATAGACTAAAGTGATAAGTCACTGCCTTTTCAAACTGTTGAGATCTAATCTTATTTTCAAGATGTCACCTAGTATGTGCAATGTATACAGGTTTCTACTAAGAAAAAGAAGTAAAAAGAAATTCTACATCTATACAAGTTTGTCAACTACCACGTTAGATGCATAATATTCTCAAAAGGATAAATGGAGGGGAGGGGGTTTTGAGACAAAGCCTCATATTTTAGAGCAAGTTGACTTAGAACTCACCCTCCAGAGTGTTAAGATTGTAGATGTGAGCCACTATGCCCAGCTCTGTTGCAGTTTTAACAGGACCAGCACTAGACTCCAGATAGTTGATGAGAACTACAGGTTTACATTTCTATGCCTCTACTCAATCTATCTCTACACTCAACTCTAATGCATTTGTGAAAATAAAGACAAAACTATGCACACGTACAATAACCATCAACATGAACCTAAGAAAAGCTGTTTGAGCTGCCAGTAGGTTTTCAAAATAAACTATATACTCTAATATACATCCAGGACAACAGAAATTCAAGACATCCACCACAGCCATTTTTAAGCTAAGAAACCAGAGTATTAAACCACAGCTGACATCAATCAACAGAGGCAAAGGTGACACAGGCACATTCTCTCTCTGCAACTTTAAAGATCCACAGAGGAAGGGTTAAATTAACTTTTAATGCCCTAAAAACAGTCATCTACATACTACAGAAAAGTTCTTATGAAATCTAAGTTGTATTTTCAGGCATCTGTTGACTCCTCTTTGATGACATTATTGGTGACCGTGACACTACAGGGTTAGAGCAGAAGCAAAACCAGCCTCCAACATGTAAAGCTGAAAGTGATCATTTCAGAAGTGCTGAAACTGGGGCTAAGAGAGGTCAGCCAGTCATAAACTAGTCAGGAAACCCTTAAGTTCTAAAAGATAACAACTTCATCTCCCATTACCCTCCAGCAATACATGACACTGAGACTCATGTATTCCTCTCCATTTCTATACGCATGCACATGCTTGCACATAGGACGGCTCCATAGATACACTTCAAATTTTAAAACTAGAAAAGCTTATCAAGCCCAACTTGGTGGTGGCAGTTTTCAGAGGCTGTTAACATTACAAGTAGTTCAGAAAAAATTAACCTAATTTAAATTTTGAGTGCTGGCCAAGAAAGCTTCTCATCTTAGCCAAGTTAAATCTGTGCCCAAAATGCACTTCAACTTGAAGCAAGTCTGGCCCACAAGAAAACTAGCCATGCTTTATGCAGCAACAGGACTCCAAGTCACTCAAGGTCCCCCTGATCTGATGGCATCGGCAAACCAAAGCTCTCTGGGTTTTTTGTTGTTTTGTTTGTTTGTTTCTTTAAAGCTAATCAAATGTATACCTACCTGTATCTTCAAAGTATAAACCTGACCTCAGTCAAACACCCTTAGAGCTTTAACACTTAGCCAATCCTCAGTGGAACAATTTGGGATAAACTATAAAGAACCAAACTCACACAACAGAAATAAGGTTTAAAAATCAAGGTAAAATTTCCCCAAAAAAAGCTCATCGTTAGCTTCCAGCTATGAACTGGCAACAAAAACAAATTAGTTTAAGCTTCCCTTCAAGTTGCCTGCATATATACATTCAAGTATATATTTAAGTTGTACCAAAAGCTGCTTACAAATGGCAATTCCTGTGAAGTAGATGATGATGAAGTTCCAGGTAATTCTAGCATGTTTCCTAATGTACTGGTACTGGAGTCTGGATCATCCTGAAAAGATAAATTTATTGAGTTAAATTGCTCTTCTATGGTAATGTCTGTATCTCCTAGTGAAATGGGGGCTGGGAGGAGGGCTGTTTTTTCATTGCTTCCGTCCACTTCACTTCTTTGTTTATTTTTCTGGTTTTCAGTTTCAGGAGCTAATGGCAAGAATGGCCGTTTGACTGCACCAGGTCTACTCTCTGGTGTGCTGTCTTGTTCACTTCCCATGGCCATTTCTACACCGGTTTCTGATTTAGGCTCATTATTGCAGGTGGCATTGGTCTGAGTTTCCTCAAAGATCTCCTCTATACTCTCATCCTCTGTGACTGGCTGTTCTGAGTCCATTTCAGAATCTACATCTGCATCGTCCACACAAGGAGAATTCTCAAAGTGCAGAAAGCCATTCTTGGTCGTCTCTGTCACTCTTAACTGGAGTTCAGGGGAGTTATTACAAGAGGGATCCTGTTTCATAGCAAGTGCTGCTGGACCACCAGGACTCAAGGAAGTGCAAACAATTGGCGACTGAGCTCTTGAATCACTTTTTGCAGGGTCTTGAAAGGATTCTGATCCATCAGCAGACCCACTTAAATACTCTACATTGATCATGGAGGCCAAATCCTGTAGTCTCCGCAGTGGAATGTAACAAGATGGAGAATCTTGTCCATAAGCATTTTGGGATGTTCCACTGGCAGTCGGTAACTGCATAGTACACCCTTTAAGTGGCTCAGAAAAATTGGATTGACCATTACCGAAAGGGCTGTCCTTGTCTTCAGGGGCATCTAAATTCACTGGATTAGAAAAGGGCAGCAGACAATTCCTTCTAGATAGTTCACAAGTCTGATCCATACTGTGCCCGCATCAACCTGGAATCCAAAAGACACAGCAATTAATCTAAGTTAACAGACCATCTGACTCTTCTCTTCAAAATGGCAGCCACTTCTGAAGGCCTAGTGGCCTTTCTGCTGCACTTCCAAGGACGGAAAAAGTTCTCCAGGCTGACGACAGGAAAATGGCCTCAGTGAGTCTCCGCGAACTACATCTTCCCGGAGCTGAGCAAATCCTGCCACATGGAAACAGCCCGTTCCTCTTCCCTGCACTGCAGGCTGGTGGACACCGGGGCTGAACTAAAATTAAAACGCTTTGGCAGTCAAAATTCCCAGTCTCAAACGAGAACCCTCCTCCTCCCCACGCCCAAGGTCTGGCAGCCAAATCTCTTGAAAGAAAAGGGGCTGCAGGTTTGGGGGGCAGCTTCTGCACACACAAAAAAAGGGATCCCCCTCCTCCTCTTCCTCCTCCTCCTCAGCAAGCTGGGCGCAGCGGTCACAATAGCGCTGCACCCCGCGCCCAGCCGGCGCCAGAGCCTTTGCAGCTACCGTGCGCAGGCCTCAAGCAAGTTGGCCGAGGCGGGTGTGCCCCGGAGCTCGCCCTCCTGACTGCACACACACTGGGTTCGCGGCTGCAAGAGCCTAGAGACCGGGACGCGGCCGGGAGAGAAACCGGGGCGGCCGGCGAAGCCGAGGCAGGGTAGCAGCAGCTGCTACCAGCTTGACAAACATGGCTGCTGCTGCTGCCGACGCCGACGCCGCCGCCGCCTGCCCGGGCCGCGCTCCTTCCCACCGCCGCGGCAGCACCTCCCGGCAGCGCCGTCGGCACTCATCAACACTCAGCAGCTAGCAAAGTTTGCTGCGGGAGGGCGGCCGCCCCCGCGCCCGCCCCAGCCAGCTACCTGCGGGGAGGCCGAGGCCGAGGTGCGCGCGGGGGGGGACGGCCGGCGATGCACGGGCCGCGCTGGGAGGAAGTTCGCCGCCGCAGCCCGGCCGGCTAGGCCCGAGGCCGGCTGGGAGTGATGGAGGAGGGGAGGGGGCCGCCGCGGCAGCGCCGCCAGCCACCAGCCCTGCTCGGCCACCGGCCCTCCGCCGGGCCCCTCACCTCGCGGGCACCACCATCTTCCCGGCCCGGCCCTTGCCCCCTCCCCCTGCCCTCCGCCCGTCGCCCACCCCCGCGCACTAGTTACCGTGCCCCGCGCCCCCTCCCGGGCCGGCTGGGGGGAGGGGGTGACCCTCATTACACCGGGGCGCGGGCAGAGCGGAGGGCAGGGAGAGGAGCCGCTCGCCGCACCCCCCTCCCCCCCGCGTCTCTCTTCAGGCGAGAAGGCGGCGAACGCGACCTGCCCCGGCCTATTCCTCCGCCGCCGCCGCCGCCGCCGCCGCCGCCTCCTCCTCCTCCACCTCACACCCCCACCGCGCGCGCCCCCGCGGCGGGCGGCGCGTGCTACGGAGAGCGCCTCGCGCTGGCCCGCGTGCGGCGGGAGCCCCGGGAGCGCGCGCGCGCGCCCTCCTCCTCCTCTCCCCCCCCACCCCCACCGCGCGCGCGCGCGCGCTCCCAGGCCTCACTCTTCGGGGGTTCAGGGCGGGTGAAGTCGGGCTGGCGAGCGGGCGGCCCAATCAGCGGAGCTGCTGCTGCCGCCCCCTCCCCTCCCCCGGGGCGCCCGCTCACGGCCCGGGCCTACGGGCTGGCCCCGCTGCCCGGGCGGGGCCGGAGGCAGGCTCCCCGGGGGCCTCGCGCGCCTCCGGGGAGTGTCGGGGCCTGCGGGCGTCGTGGGTGGCATGGCGAGCCCTTCACCTACCTCGGGGCTCCGCGCCAGCCCCTGGTTGCACACGGCCTCCGCGCCCTACTCAGCCTGAGCCCCAGCCCCGGAGACACCTGGCCTGGCCCAGGCCTGGCCTGCCGGCCCTGCTCAGGCCCGCGTCAGCCCCGGCCTCCATCTTAGGTTACAGCCCGGGCTCCCCATCCACTGGGCACCTGCCCTCAGCCCGCTGGTTTCGACCCGAGGCCAAGGCTCCCCCCTCTCGCTGTAGGGCTCACCTGGGGGCCTGCGACAGGGTCTTCGAGGCCTCAGGCCCCGAGCAGACGTGGCCGCAGGTGAACCCCCTTGCCCAGCCGCACCCCAAACCCACACCACCACCACTGCCGACCAAGCTGAACAGGAAACAAAATGGAGGCAGCAGCTCGGGTCTGCCTCCCCGAGCCAAGCCTGCACGGCCCTGGGGCTCCCTTCTGCCGCAGGCTCGACGCCCGCGAGGCCGGGGGCTGGCTCCTCCCGGGAGCCTCGGGCAGCCGCCCTAGAGCAGCGCAGGCGGGCCCGGGACTCGGCCCTGCGGTCCCCACAGCCCCTCACCCGCCACCCCTTCCCTTCCCCCTTCCCTCATTCCTCTCCCTCCCCGAGCCGGGCGGTGCGGGGTGAGCGGCTCCGGGTTGCTGGGTCGGGTTACCCTGCCGGGCACTGGCCGCAGGACCGTGGCCTAAGCCCAGGGATGAGGCCGTGAGACCCCGCAGCCCTGAGCCCACGCCCCGCACCCCGGCCGGGATGCAGCCTAAGAGCGCGCCCGCACCTCGGCCTGCCGCTGTGCAGCCCCCGCCCAGTGAGGCCGAGTCCCTAGTCCAGACACCGCGGGGACGAAGCTCCTTCGTCACCCTCGGGCCCAGGGGTCTTCGCTGCCCCGGGCGGGGCGAGGGGAGCCCTGGGGGAGGGGTCCACTAATCCCTGCACCGCCTCCCGCGCCTCGTCTGGGTCTGGGCCTGGCACCGCGGCCCGGGCTGCGGGCGCTGGCGGGCTTGGGGAAGGTGCGGGCGCGCGGGGCTAGGGCCCGGGAGGGGCAGCGCCTCGCACAGCGGACGCTGCAGTTCTCCGCACCCAGGCAGATGGCCCTCTCGAGCGCGCCTCACCCCTGAGGCCCAGGCTTCGGCTCCCCTGCGGGACTGCACGGGGACGGCGGACAGTCTAGCAGGTCCGGCCAAGCCTGAAAGTCACGAGCCCCCGGCCTAGGGACACGCTGCATTAGGATGATGGGAACCTCCGAGCGTGCACTCAGCACTGGGGCCCCGCAGCACCGATCTAGTAGGGCGGTAGCGCGTCCATTCCTCAAAGACAGTGGAAGGACAGGTCAGGGAACCTAAGCCAGGCCTGATCCCGCAACTCCAGTCCCCTGAGGCTCTTCTCCCTTCCCGGCCCGGCTGCTTCCTGGGCTTGCTTCACAGCAAGAAGCTCACCTCAGGCATTACTTGGTCCCTAGAGCGTTAAGCGCATCCTTGTTCTTGAGAGAAAGCCATATTGGACCGCCAAAGAATTTCCGCCTCTTCCAGAAAGCCTTCTGTGATTTGGAGTTCATTTTAAAGCAGAGGGCGCCGCCCTCGATGGCCACGTGACCACCATTCCTCCAGAGGCTTAGTAAATGTGCACAGTTATGGCCCCAGTAGAGTGTTTACTGGGGGCCCTCTGGTAACCAGACCCCACCAGGGAGAACAGCCACTTTTGGAGATCTCCTGCCTTGTATCTCTACCGGTGGGGTATCTGTAATGGGTGAGCCAAACTCCATCCTTCCCTGGCCTTCACCTGGTGACTGGATCCAGCAAGCCGCAACTCAGGATGCTTCTAGCTGTTTTGCTGGCCAAGACCCACAATCCATTAAAAAGGCTCAAAAATAAGCTTTTAGTATAGCTTCAGCAAGTGCTGGACTCTGCCCCTGCCAAGAGAGCAAGTGAGTTTCCTTAAAGAAAGCGCGCCGTGGAACCAAAAGCAGTGAGGGATTGTGACCTCAGAGGTTCTTTAGGTTGAAGACCGAGATACTCAAGTTTCCAGATGCAAAGGTGACTGGCAGTTTTCCCTGTGCTAGAACTAGCCTGAGAAGCTGGGGCATAATTCAGGGTCCTATCCCATGGGGACCACCTTTTGTTCTACTGAGGAGTTGCTCTTGCTTGCTCCATCAGGCCATTCAATAGGAAAGCTCTAGCTGGTTCCTTTTTCACAACTAATAGTTGGAGCCGGTCATTTCTAACTGACAGTTACCCCCAATGCTAATGACTCCAATCAAAGTTCTTCCCAGTGCATAGCCATTTTGATGTACTTGGAACAGCCACTGGATGGGCTTGAAGAAGTCATTTTATCAGCCCCCAGCCTCAGTGACCTCACCTGTGACCTCCAAGTCACAGGCAACTGGGGCACCCCATGACAGGCTAACAATCCACCCTTAGCAATTACACACAGCGCCCGGTGAATGCTGAAATGTAATTCATTGTTTCCTTCAGCAACCATTTCCTACATTCTAGGCAATGGACTAGGCTCTGGGGAAGCAAAATATAAGATGTTATACCAGCAATCCTGTTGGCCTCAGGGGGGAAATGGTTAAATAAAAATACTGAGGTGTGGAGAGAGATTATTAGCTGATCTCTGCACACTACTGCCCTGCAGGAACCCCTCTTCCTGCCTTCCGACCACCCCTACACTCAGGATGACCTAATTCCTGACTTATGTAATACTGGAGCCTGAGGAAAATCAGACTTCCCTGGGCCTCTTACAAATTGTCTACCACAGTGACCAACCAGCATGCTGACTGGAGCTGAGTTGACTATCTTCTCAGGCTTATATTCTCACAAGGATACTGAATCCTTAAGTGAGAGGACGGTCTTCCTATAGGATGGGTTCTGGAGTGTACACCTAGCTCTCCTCTGGCTGGTCACAACTCAAGAACCTATTCTGGGCCGGGCGGTGGTGGCACACACCTGTAATCCCAGCACTCGGGAGACAGAGGCAGGTGGATCTCTGTGAGTTCCAGGCCAGCCTGGTCTACAGAGATAGTTCAGGACAGGCTCCAAAGCTACAGAGAAACCCTGTCTCGAAAAAACAAAACCAACAACAACAAAAAAAAAAACTATTCTGGGCCTGTATGTCTCATCTAGAAACAGATGAGAATAAATGCTTGCTGGATGTGTGTTATGCATTAGACCCCACCGAGCACTCGGCACACACCTGTTCCTTTAACTCTTTGCTAGTCTGTGAAGAATTAAGACTAGGAGGCCAAGCCCTTTGTGCAAGATCTCAGAACCATTACTTTCACCGGTGTGGTGAGCCACCATCCTTGTTCTAGCCTGCACACTTAACAGATGCTGTGAGAAGCCAGGCATGTTGGGCACACAGATGTGCAGGGATTTGAATGGTAGGCAGTGAGGTTACCTTAGCCTCCATTTCCTCCTCTGTAATCCATGGTTATTTTATCATGATTCCTGCCCTGATGAGAGAGGTACTTGCTGGGATTGTTGGCTGTGCAGCGATCTCTTTAGAACCGTTCCTTCTGATTTGTTAATTCAGCAAATACTTGTTGAGGATGAGCAGAGCCTTGTGGAGAAACAACCCAGCAGTGCTAGAAGAGCACCCAGCAGCAGGTCTGGACAGGACTTCAAGGGGCAATTCTGAAGGATGAAAGGAACAGTCAGGGAGGGGGCACAATAGAGATTCCAGCAGAAGGACCCAGAGAAACACCATTTGGGGGGAGCTGGCCGTGACCATGGTCTAGAGCACGGGCCAGGAAGCTGTAGGTGCCAGAGGAGGCTGAAATGAAGATAGGAAAGACCACAGGCCTGATCGTGAAGGACCTTGGAAGGAGCTGGGGTGCCAGGGAAGGATAATGGCGTGAGTTTTGCCTGTAGACTAAAAACAGTCCGCTATTATCTGAATGCACTAGAAGCACACCACAGTCCCAGAAAGGATCCTGCCTCTGGTATGTGCTATGATTGTCATATTCCACAAACAACAGTAGCTTATCCTCATCCAAGACACTCATTTAATCCACTGGGATGGGCACTCTTATTATTTCCATCTTGCAGGCATGAAACATGATATGCACACAGCCAAACTTCCATCCTCTGCTCAGTTCATACTCTTTGTTCTCAATCAGGGCTTGGCAGAGACATGGAGGCCTCTGATAATTCACCCCAAATGCAGATAGTGGACACTGTGACCATCCCTTCTGGTGAATCCATGAGTCGCTTCCTTCATGTCTCCACCCTGGTGGTTCACCAAAGCTAAATTACACTCCACTTGAGATCAAGGCCAGGCTGGCCACATCAGAGGTCAGAAAGCTCTGTAAAAGAAAAGTTGTCTTCCTGTCCCAAATACCAGGTGTAAATTAAACTGTAGCTCTATCATATCTATAGCTCTAACTCCAAGGACTCCAGCTGCCACTGTCAAGTTTTCTTCCCCTCAAATATCACTTTGAAAAATCCTGTGTATGATAGCAACTACCTCATCACTTAGCCAAGTGGCCTGGTGCCAAGACAGGCCACATTCCCTCATATGAATACTTGTGCTGGTCCCTCTGCCTGGCAAACAAATGTTCATATTGGTGTAGAGGATGCCTCCTCAAATCTGGTGGTGGCGCACACCTTTAATCCCAGCACTTGGGAGGCAGAGGCAGGTGGATCTCTGTGAGTTCCAGGACAGCCAGGGCTACATAGAGAACACTTGTTTCAGGGGGAAAAGAAGAAGAAGAAGAAGAAGAAGAAGAAGAAGAAGGAGAAGGAGGAGGAGGAGGAGGAGGAGGAGGAGGAGGAGGAGGAGAAGAAGAAGCAGCCTTCTCTTAAAGGTGTTGCCCATCACCTAAAAACATGATCCTTTGCGATACTATTGCTTCTTAATCTGGTCTCAGCAAGTGGGAGAGCCCTACAACAAGACACAGGGCACATAGTTCTCTGGCCTCTAAGACTAAGCTTAAAGCAGTGAGGCTCAAAGAATGTCACCAGAAAAGAATTCCTAACTCTGCTCTGTCCTTCCCTCACCCCCAGCCTACATCTGACCTGTTTTGAAGGGTTTCTAGGGTCAACCCTAGTTGTATATAAATAAAGAATGACAACAGAACAGAAGTTGACAGTAATAAAAGCAGGCCGTGCTTGGTGGCACACACCTGCAACATTAGCACTTGGTATCAGAAACAGAACGATGGGGAGTTCAAGGCCATCCTGCAACATATAGCAAGTTCAAAGACAACCTCGTCAATATGAGACACTGAGAAAAGACAAACAAAGCAAAACAAACACCCACCAAGTATATGGGAAGACAAACTATGTGAAGTGGACCAGCCTGGCCCTGGGCCCTTAGCAGAACAGCTGTAGCTTTCCACTAAGTACGTTCCCCCCACCCATCCAGCTCCTTCCATGGACATCTGATTTTGTTGGTGAATCTCTACCCTGATTCCATTGGATGGAGGGGAAGGTAGGAGAGTGCCAGGCTTGAGCAGCCTGGGGGACTGGCACAAGCAAGCTCCTACAGCTGAGAACCAGGAAATGGTGTGCCTTCAGTCTAAGAGGTGACTTTTACAGCTCACCCAGCCATCACCTCCCTTCAACAGGAGGAGATCACATTTGCCGGACAGAGCAGATGGAGGTGCGGCGTGCCTGTGGCCGACCCGGTAAGTGACGGGATGGCACTGTTTCCACTAAGGCCAGGAAAGATGAAGGTGATGAGACTCTGGATGAAGGCTTGGTGAACCGACAGGAACCTGCTTCAGGTAGGTTGGAGAGAAAATGGAAAAAGAGGTGAAAAAACAAGAAGGACCAGAAATGGCAGAACACGCCTGTAGTCATAGCGGGTGAGAGGTAGAGGCAGGAGAATCGGGAGTTCAAAGTGAGACTGAGCTAAATAATCAGTGTGAGGCCAGCCTGGACTATTTGAGACCCTGTGTGAAAAAAAACAAGTCTAGAGGTGAGAATAGTAGATGATCTTTTTTTCTGTGTTGGTGATAGTGGTACTAGAGACTAGATCTAGACCAGTGAATCTCAATCTTCCTAATACTGTGGCCCTTTAATACACATCATCATGTTGTAGAGACATCAACCATAAAGTTATTTTTGTTGCTACTTTGTAACTGTAGTTGTGTTACTGTTATGAATTGTAATGTAAATATCTGTGTTTTCCCATGGCCTTAGGAGAACCCTATGAAAGGATCGTTTGACCCAGAGGGGGTTGAGACCCCTTGGTTGAGAACCACTTTGCTCCTGCTTAGCAAAGGTCAGTAGCTATTCTGTACCTCATTGACCCAGGACTCCTTTAAAGATCCAGAGTGGGGCTGGAGAGATAGCTCAGAGGTTAGAGAACATTGGCTGTTCTCCCAGAGATCCTGAGTTCAATTCCCAGCAACCACATGGTGGCTCACAACCATCTGTAATAAGATCTGGCTCCCTCTTCTGGCTTACAGGGATACATGCAAACAGAATACTGTATACATGATAAATAAATACATCTTTTTTTTAAATAAATAAATCTTTTTTTAAAGATTTGTTTATTTATTATGTATACAGCATGTATGACTGCAGGCCAGAAGAGGTCACCAGATCTCATTACAGATGGTTGTGAGCCACCATGTGGTTGCTGGGAATTGAACTCAGGACCTCTGGAAGAGCAGTCAGTGCTCTTAACCTCTGAGCCATCTCTCCAGCCCAAAATAAATAAATCTTAAAAAATAAAAGAAAAAATAAGAAAGATTCAGAGTGGCTGGATGAGATAGGTCAGTGATAGGGCACTTGTCAGTATACCAGGCCCTGAGTTCCACATAACTCAGATTTGAAATGGATTTTCTTATTTTACTTATTTATTAATCTATTTATTTTTGATACAAGGTCTCCACTGAAGCCCAAACTGATTTCTGACTCTCAGGCACCCTGCTACAGCCTCCAGGATGCTGGGCCAGGCATCTCTATCAACTTGACACGAAAGACTCCAGATGGCAAAACTAGGCTCCATCATCAAATCCCTCACCCCATTCATACTGACTTTCAGTCAGAAAAGAGTGGAGTCTGTTTTTCAATTAAAACCAGTGTACTGGCTTTGGGATGTTACTCAGTGGTGGGAAGACTGCCTAGTACCCACGAGGCCCTGAGTTCTATCTTCAACAGGGGATTTTGGAAGACCAAGTTCTGGAAATTTGTTCTACTAGTATCAGCCATGCTCAGAAGAATCTTTACACACCCTGGGTGAACCCAAGATTAGGCAGAGCAAGGACAGCATCCTGGCAGAGGTGGGCTTTCTAAAGAGACTAGAGAAGGCTGGGGATACACCCCAGTGGTAGAGTTCTTGCCTAGTCTGTGAGGCCAAAGTCCAACCCAGCAAAGAAAAGGAAGATTTTTTTTTCTATCATCAGCTTGATACAGTACAGATTCTTATCCTAATAGTAAAATGTTTCACTGATGCTTACCCAGTGATTGAATAAAACCAAAACTTATAAGCCACAGTCATCCTAGAATTCCTCCTGCTATGTAGCCTCTCTGGATCTGTGAGTTGCAGTCTGATTGTCTTTTGCTTTATATATAGTATCCACTTATGAGTGAGTACATACCATGTTTGTCCTTCTGAGTCTGGGTTACCTCACTCGGGATGATTTTTTTCTAGTTCCATCCATTTGCCTGCAAATTTCATGCTGTCATTGTTTTTCTCTGCTGAGTAGTACTCCATTGTGTATATCTCCCACATTTTCTTAATCCATTTTTCAGTTGATGGGCATCTAGGTTGTTTCCAGGTTCTGGCTATTATAAATAGTGCTGCTATGAACATAGTTGAGCATGTATCTTTGTGGTATGGTTGAGCATTCCTTGGGAATATGCCCAAGAGTGGTATGGCTGGTATGTGGTATGTCCTTAAAAGGACAAAAGAAACTCAGTTCCCCAACCCACCCCCTGCGCTCTGTAGTTGTTTTTGTTTTGAGACGGTCTCAGATAGCCCAGACTGGCTTCAAACCTTGCTATGTAGCTGAGGATAACCTTGAACTCCTGGTCTTCCTGCTTCTCTATGCTGAGTGCAGAGATTAGAAGGGTGAGTCAACATGCGTGTATATCTTTTTACTGAGATATAAGTAATATATTGTAAATTCACCTCTCTAAATACATATACAACCCAGTGGCTCAGAGGACAAGAACATTTGCTACCAAGACTTACAGCCTGAGTTTGACCCCTGGGCCCTGCAAGGTTGAAGGAGAGAGCCAACTCTTACAAGTCCTCTGGCCTTCAGTGTACAATGTGACACACATACACACATAAAATTAAATATGTAATAAAATTTTCAGCCAATGGTTTCCAGCGTAATCACAACACTCTTAAAAACAAGTCCATCTTTGGCTAGAGAGATGGCTCAACGTTTAAGAGCACTGGCTGCTCTTCCAGAGGTCCTGAGTTCAATTCCCAGCACCCACATGGAAACTCACAACTGTCTGTAACTCCAGTTCTAGGGGATCTAGCATCCACACACAGATATACATGCAGGCAAACATCAATGCACATAAAATATAAATAAATAAATCATTAAAAAAACAGGCAGTAGGTGGTAGCACAAGCCTTTAATTCTAGCACTCAGGAGGCAGAAACAGGCCAATCTCTGAGTTTGAAGCCAGCCTGGTCTACAGAGTGAGCTCCAGGACAACCAGGGCTACACAGAGAAGTCCTGTCTCAAAAAAACAAAAGTAAATATATTAATTAAAATGAGATGGGTCCAGGTATGGTGCATATCTTTAACCTCAGCACTGAGGAGGCAAGCCTGGCCTACATAATGAGTTCTGTGCTAGCCAAGACTCCACAGTAAGACTCTATCTCAAAAATAATAAGCAAATAAAATGAAATGAAATGAAAATGGGTTAGCAGGTAAAGTGTTTGCTATGAAAGCCTGATGGCCTGACCTCAGCTCTGGAGCCCACATAAAGGTGGGAAAACCTTAAGTCTCCTGGGGTAAGAGTTTTGACCTGTCTCTGCACCATCCTTGAACTTGTTTTCTTTTAGAAACGCATAGTCAAAGATGAAGGCATGCCTGTACCCCAGGTTTGTGCCCTTGAGCATGGCACCCAGCCCATTGTATATCAGGCCCCTTGGCCTTCCACATGCTTCCCAGGCTTTTCTGAGCAGCCCAGCAGCTGTTCCAGCGTCTACTAGACTCATTCCTGCTCTTCCTCAGCCTTTCCCAGTCTTTGGCCAGTCCATTTGATTTATTGTCTAGTTTTTCTTTTTTTTTATGGGATCTAGCCAGTGAGCAAGGGGTCTTTCTGTTCAGTAGATGAGGCTGGCTTTGAACTCACAGAGATTGGCCCACTCTGCCTCCCAAATGCCAGAATTAAGTGTGTGCCACCACAATTGGCAATATATATTTATTTTTAATTAAAGAAGTTGAAAAGCAATTGAAGATACCTGACATCAGCCTTTGACTTCCACACACACATCACATACAGACACACACAGAAACATACATACATACACACATATACACATACAAATATACACATAGACATACACATACACCACACACACACTACACACACTCACATATACACACTACACTCACACACACATAAACATACATACATACACACATACAAATATACAGAGACATACATATACACCACACAGATATACACACACACATACACCACACACATATACATACACACACACAGAAACACACATATATACACATACACACATACCCTCACACATACACATATGCAAATATGCACATATACATACAAACACACCACATACAGAGAGAGACATACATACACACATACACATATACACACTACACTCACACACACCACACACATATACATACACAGAAACACACACATACATATATGCACACACATACACATACAAATATACACACAGACATACATATACACCACACACAGAAACATACATACATACATACACTCACACACATATATATACACACACAGAAACACACATATATACACGTGCACACACACCATACACACACAACTCAGTCAGTAAATTGCTTCCCTTGCAAGCACAAGAATGTTAAGTTTAATTTCCGGGAGCCATGGGTTTTTTTTGTTTGTTTGTTTGTTTTGTTTTTCGAGACAGGATTTCTCAGTGTAGCTTTTGTGCCTTTCCTGGAACTCACTTGGTAGCCCAGGCTGACCTGGAACTCACAGAGATCCGCCTGGCTCTGTTTCCCAAGTGCTGGGATTCAAGGCATGCACCGCCACCACCTCCACCACCACCCAGTGGGAGCCATTTTTTTTTTTTTTTTTTAAGCTGGGTGTGGTGCTTGCCCTTGAGTATTGGGAAGGCAGAGCCTAGAAGAGCCTTGGGACTCACTGGCCCTAGTTACAGCCTACTTGGCAAGTTCCAGGCCAGTGAGAGACCCTAAAGGAAGGGAGAGAGAAAGAAAGAAAGAGAGAGAGGTGGGCCATGTCTAACTAAGGAAAGACATCCAGTGTTGTTTTCTGAACACACACACACTCACACACAATGAAGAGACACAGAACAAGGAGTGGAGGCTCAGGGTTCTACCAGGTGCTCAGGAAGCTAGGCAGGATTGCCGTAAAAGTTTGAGGCCAGCCTAGGATATATAATGAGATCCTATCTGAAGAAAGAAAGCTAAGTTGAGCATGTTGGTACATGCCTTTAATTCCAGCACTCAAGAGGCAGAGGTAGGAGAATCTCTGTGAGTTTGAGACCAGCCTAGTCTATGTAGCAACCTCCAGAACAGCCAGGACTACATAGAGACCCTGTCTCAAAAAACAAAAACAACTAACCAAACAAAAACCAAAATTACAAAAAATATTTATAAGTATAATAAGGCTTTTGTGTGTGTTTGTGTGGCTTTGGTTTTGGGGGTTTTTCTTTGTTTTATTTTTTGTTTGTTTCTGGTTTTTCAAGACAGGATTTATGAGGCTGTTCTTGAACTCACAGAGATCTGCCTGTCTCTGTCTTCCAAGTGCTGGGTGTCTCCCTGCACTGCCATTACCAGCAGTGTAAGGTTTTTATAGCTAACTTCTCTAACTCAGCTTTTCTCTTTCTCCTTTCTTTTCTTTGTCTTCTCCCTCCAGACAAAATCCCACCAGCTTCCACTAATCATTACACAGCACAGGTCGCCCCACCTCAGCTCCCAGGCTGAGACTACAAACAGGGGTCACTAAGCCTGCCGAGACTTAACGTGTTTTCAAGTCCATCTATGTACTGTGTGTTCATTCCTCCTTTCCTTTTTGGTTTTCCCATTGATGAACAATTGCTTTCACTTTAGGACTATATAAAATGTTGCCATGAACATTCATGTACATACTTTTTGCTTTTGCTTTTTTTTTGTTTTTATTTGAGCCTTGGCTATCCTGGATCTTGCTCTGTAGACCAGGCTGGCCTTGAACTCAGAGATCCACCTGGCTCTGCCTCCAGAGTGCTGGTGTTAAAGGCGTGTGCCACCAACACCTGGCTTGCTTTTTTTTTTTAAACTTGGCACAAAAAAAAGTTTAAGTATCACAAAGTGTATCAGTTGGCTAAATATATTATAAACAAAATCAGCCATAATACAGCATAACCTTTATTTTAATATGTGTGTCTCAGTGGAGGGTTGTGCACTTGAGTGTAGTGCCCCTGGAGACCAACAAAAGGTATCAGATCTCCCTGGAACTAGAATTACATGCCGTTGTGAGCTGCCTTCATCCAGGACTGGGAATCAGACCCGAGTCTCCTGTAAGCACAGTCCACACTCTTAAAGCACTGAAGCGTATCCACTCCCCGTGGATGAGTTCTTACAGGGATATACCTTCAGTTCTCTTGAGTGTGTACCCAGGAGTAGAACTGCTGGGCTGTGTGAAAACGCTCTACTTAGCAGTCACTAGAGATTCATGCCAGTTATCTTTCCCAGGAGCTTCCATGAGGATTCTGAGTTCAACAGCCTTTTTCCCTATAAAGTGGCAACTCATTGTGGTTTATATTTGCATTTGTTTAGTAACTAATGGTGTTGAGCATCTTTTTGATGTTTGTTGGCTTTTTTGTTTTTCAGATCTGGTCTCATGTAGCCCAGGCTGGCCTCCTTGAACTCCTGATTCTCCTGCTGCTGCCTACTAAATGCTGTGATTACAGGATTTGCTATTGCAAGCATTGGACCGCCACACTTGATTTCTTACTGCCTTTTTACATTTTATATTTCTCCTTTGAAGAAATCTGTTTAGATTCTTTGCTTTTTGTTAAAAATTGGGGAAGTGGTGGGACACACATTTTTTTCCTCAGCATGTAGGAGGCAGAAACAGGTGGATCTCAGAGTTTGAGGCCAGACTGGTCAACAGAACAAGTTCTAGGACAGCCAGGATTACACAGAGAAATCCTGTCTCAAAAAAGGGGAGGGGATTGGGGCTGGAGAGATGGCTCAGAGGTTAAGAGCACTGACTGCTCTTCCAGAGGTACTGAGTTCAATTCCCAGCAACCACATGGTGGCTCACAACCATCTGTAATGAGATCTGGTGCCCTCTTCTGGCCTGCAGACATACATGCTGTATACATAATAAATAAATAAGTCTTAAAAAAGGGGCGGGGGAGGTTGAGGAGACTTGATCCAAATGTGGTGGCACACACCTTTAATCTAAGTCCCTAGGGGTAGAGGTAGGTAGACCACTCTGAGTTTAGGACAGCCTATTCTACAGAATGAGTTCTAGACCAGCCAGGGATATTTAGTGAGACTCTGTCTCAAAATAAAAAAAATTTAAAAAAGAAATTTGTCTTATTGTTTAATTATGAAAGTTGTTCACAGATCCAGATATCTAGGCTCATGCCTCAGACTCTGGAGTGCTGAGAATATACATACGCTACGGTGCCCATAGGGGCTCACTTTGTAGCCCGGGCTGGCCTTGAACTCAGGTCAATTTTCCTGCCTCTGTTTCCCAAGAGGTGGGATTATAAACATATGCACCATGCCATCCAACTACACATATCCTCTTATTTATTTCCATACTGAATATCATTAGACCAGGCTAGCCTCTAATTCCCTAGCCTTGAACTCATGACCCTTCTGCCTCCACCTCATGACTGCTGGAACTACAATCGTACTAGAATTTGGCTGTTTTTTTTTTTTTCTTTCTTTCTTTCTTGAGACAGATATGTATCTCCAATTGGCCTGGAACTCACTATCTACACTAGGCTGGTCTAAAACCCAGAGATCTACCTCCCTCTGCCTCCTAAACTCTGGTATCTTAAGTCTTGCTGTGTAAGTCGAGTGAGTCTTAAACTGATGGCGATCTTCCTGCCTTCCCTCAGGGGCAGGATGATTGCAGTGTGAGCCATCACACCCAGCTAGTGCTGGACTTTTGATGTGACTGGGCCAGTTACCCTAAGCAGGCCCATGCTCTGAAGTGGGCAGGTACTTCCTTATGGTGTCATCTAACCTTTCCCACGTGCCCTTCTCTTCCTGAAAAGTGGACACAGAATCGGGAACTGGGGCAGCTTGGGTTAGAACTTCTGGCAAGAATCCTTTCCCCAGGCCACTCCTGCAGGTCTGTGATCTCAGTCACTCTAGAGGCTGCACAGGAGGATTAGAAATTCAAGGCCAGCTGGGCAACTTAGTTTCTTTCTCCAACTAAAAGTTAATTACTAAATAGTAACAACAACAGCAACTTAGTTTCTTTCTCCAACTAAAAGTTAATTACTTTTATATAAGTAATATATAAAAGACAAGTAAATATAACAACAACAACAATAATAAATAGCAGCAGCAACAGTAAAGAGCAGTTGCCTAACATGTGTGAATCTTCCCATGGACACAAAAATTCTCTTTTTTCTGTGAAGGTGGGCACTCCTATAATCCCCCGCCCTTATGAGGCTAAGCAGAAGCACCAGGAGGCCAAGGTCAGCAGGATCTTTGCAAGGATTTCCTGTCTCAAACAAATAAAAAAACCAACAAAAGAGCAGAGAGACAACTCAGAGCATTGGCTATTCTTCCAGAGGACCCAGGTTCAAGTCTCAGAACCTACATGGCTGCTCAAAACTACCTGTAACTGGGGTTCTAAGGGTCCTGATGCCTTCTTCTGGCCTTCTTGGGCATTAAGCATGCATGCAGTGCACAAACATACACACAAAATAACAAAATAATTTATAAAAATTAAAAAGAGTGCTTCTTTCACAAGGCTGATATCTGATTTTTTTTTCCCATTTCCCTTTTGGAGAGGTTTTGAGAATGGAGAAAAGATACTATACTTGTGGTTGAAGACACAGAAAATATGAAAATATGGAAACTGGTCAGAGAGAGAGTGGGCACTGTGTTGGTCCTGGGACAGCCATCATCGAGGGAGTTGGTCTTGGGGCTGGAAGCCCTTGTAGAGGTAAGAGAGGCAGTGAGAAACTCCATGCACAATGGGATGACCGTTCTGACAGTTGAAAAGAGCCCTGGCTCCTTCTGTCTCTGCACCCCTCACATAGGGTCAGTTAGTGGATCTAAAGTTGGTAACCCACCCTAGAGAAAGCTTTAGAGGCCTGAAGTTCCAGAGCATCTCCACAATCAGACCCGGAAGCATTGGGATTGGATACTAACAGGTTAGAGGCCTGGCTACTGTGTTGTATCAGTGAGCCTCGGGCAAAGGGTGGGGCAGAAAGGAAGTACTGGGGGATCATGAAGGTGATCGATTTTGTTTTTCTGGTTCTAGAATATCATGGATTAAACCTAGAGCCTCGCAAATGCTAGGCAAGCACTCCACCACTGAGCTCTATATCCACGACTCTCTTTTTATTTTTGATTTTGAGACAGTTAAGTTGTCCAGAAGTTGTTTGAGCTTCCCCACATTAGACGTTAAGGAACAACTATTCACTCCAGAGAGTATCAACGACAGACCAACCCAAGAGACAATTCCACCCACATCTTGCTTAATGAACTAATGAGTTGATTACTTACAGGACTATGGGTGAGTGATTACTTTACAGAAGCATGAATAACTCAAAGGCAGCTGCACAATCCAAAAGTCCACCCTAGCATGAAGACACAAGAAAGCTGTCTCTCCAGAGCTCCCTACACATCTTAGAAGTTCAGAGATTGAGAGATTGTACTGTTCTTAGCTACTGTTACTGCTTTTCTAACCTGGAAGTGTATTTTTGAAAATCTTGTAATGGCCAGGCAGTGGTGGCGCACGCCTGTAATCCCAGCACTCGAGAGGTAGAGTCAAGTGGATCTCTGTGAGTTCAATGCCAGTCTGGTCTACACAGTGAGTTCCAGGACAGGCTCCAAAGCTACAGAGAAACCCTGTCTCACAAAACCAAAAATCAAACCAAACCAAACGAAAAACACAACTCCCGAAAAAATAAACAGACAAAAACAAAACAAAACAAAACAGAGTTTCTCTATGTAGCCCTTATTGTCCTGGATCTCACTCTGTAGACCAGGCTGGCCTAGAACTCAGAGATCTGCCTGCCTCTGCTCCCGAGTGCTGGGATTAAAGGCGTGCGCCATCATGCCTCACATCTGACTCTGAACCTTGGAGAGAGTGTCTATTTTCTTCCATTTATGGCTAAACAATAATCTATTATATCAGAGAGACAGAGACAGAGACAGACAGAGAGAGAGAGACAGAGGTGTCATTTATTAGAATGACTTACAGACTGTGGTCCAGCTAGTCCAACAATGGCTGCCTATGAATGGAAAGTCCAAGATCCAGTAGTTGCTCAGTCCTCAAGGCTGGGTGTCTCAGCTGGTCTTCAGTAGATGCTGGAATCCCAAAGTAGTATGTTCTAACACCAGGGAAGGAATGGACTTGCTAGTGAGGCAAAGCTCAGCAGGCAAAGAGCAAGCAAGCTTCCTTCTTTGGTATCCTTATATAGTCTTCCAGCAGAAGGTGTGGCCTGGATTAGAGGTGAGTTTTCCCAGATCAAAATATCTGGATTAAAGGTGTGTCTTCCTGTCTCAAAGATCCAGACTAGACATGGATCTACCTACTTCAAATTAAGCAAAAAAAAAAAAAAAAAATCCCTCATAAGTGTTCCACTCCATTTTTGTGTCTTAGTTAATTCCAGATGTAGTCAAGGTGATAACCAAGAACAGCCATCACGGTAGACATACAACCAACAGCAATGGATAGTCGTCTTGGTGTGTGGGGCCTCAGGTTTTATGGTCTCCCCATAGGAATGTAACTCACCACTGGAACTGGGATTTTCACACAATTTTAGGTATCCTAAATGCACCCTTTCCCACCAGACAGAGTGACTTTGTTTAAACTCCTTAACGGGGCTTGAGAGAGGGCTCACTAACTAAGAACACTTGTTCTCTTAGAAGACAGGGTTTGATTTCCAGCACCTACATGTCAGCTCACAATGGTCCATAACTTCAGTTCCTAGTGATCCCACTGCTTTTTCTGATTTTTGAGGGCATCAGATACAGATGTGGAACACAGACATACATGTGAGCAAAACATATACATAAAATAAAATAAACCAATCTCTCTCTCTTTTTTTTGAACAGGTTTCTTTCCTTTTTTTTTTTTTTAAGATTTTATGTGTTATGTATTATGTATACAGTGTTGTGTGTGTATGCTGATGCACCAGAAGAGGGCACCAGATCTCATTATAGATGGTTGTGAGCCATCATGTGAATTGAACTCAGGACTTCTGGAAGAACAGCCAGTGCTCTTAACCTCTGAGCCATCTCTCCAGCCCCCCTTTTTTTTTTTTTTTAGTTTTTTGAGACAAGGTTTCTCTGTGTAGCTTTGTGCCTTTCCTGGAACTCACTTGGTAGCCCAGGCTGGCCTTGAACTCACAGAGATCCACCTGGCTCTGCCACCCGAGAGATGGGATTAAAGGCATGCACCACCACCACTTGGCCTCCAATCTCTTTTTTTAATTAAAAAAAGACAAATCTTCTCTAACAGTTATTTTAATGTTTTTTTTTTCCTAGATGTCTTTCCAAATCTGTAAGTTGCTCAATGGTTAGTGTTATATAATTAGATCTTTATACAAAGAGGGAGTAAAATGTCTAGAGGCCCATAGTTATTAATTCCAAGCAAGTGCCATTTGGTATCCAATAGCTTAAGAGCATACTAAAAGACCAATACACCATGAACAGCAACATCAGATATATCTAAAAAAAAAATCTCCTCACTTGTGTCAACTGTTGTCAAAAAAGTAATGTTTGGCTGGCTGGGTGGTGGTGCTTGCCTTTAATCCCAGCACTTGGGAGGCAGAGGCAAGCAATCTCT
Organism: Onychomys torridus; assembly: GCF_903995425.1. NCBI lineage: Eukaryota > Metazoa > Chordata > Mammalia > Rodentia > Cricetidae > Onychomys > Onychomys torridus. Next base: position 128,103,162 of record NC_050447.1, on the reverse strand, counting down.
GAGTTCTGAGTTAGAGGTCAGCCTGGTCTACAGAGCAAGTTCCAGGACAATAAAGGCTACACAGAGAAGCCCAGTCTCCAAACAAACAAACAAACAAACAAGTGATGCTCAGAACCTTTGAGTACCTCATTCCTCACTGGAGGTAAGAGAAAGGCTCGTGGGACAGAGAGCTAGCTTCCTGGCATGGCAGCACAAGCCTTTGTACTCCCAGAAATTGGGGAGTCAGAGGGGGGTGGGTCTCTGTGAATCAGAGGCCAGCCAGGATTGCATCGTGAGAACTTGGTTTTTTGTTTTTTGGTTTTTTTTTTTTTTTTTAGTAATTTATTTATTTTTCTATTATCAGCTTGGTACAGTATAAATTCTTATCCTAATAGTGAAATGTTTCATTGAGACTTGCCCAGTAATTGAGTAAAACTAAAACTTATTATAAGCCACAGTCATCCTAGGGTCCCCCCTGCTATATAAGCCTCTCTGGTTCTGTGGGTTGCAGTCTGATTGTTCTTTGCTTTATATCTAGTATCCACTTGTGAGTGAGTACATACCATGTTTGTCCTCCTGGGTTTGGGTTACCTTACTATGATATTTTCTAGTTCCATCCATTTGCCTGCAAATTTCATGCTGTCATTGTTTTTCTCTGCTGAGTAGTACTCCATTGTGTATATGAACCACATTTTCTTAATCCATTTTTCAGTTGATGGGCATCTAGGTTGTTTCCAGGTTCTGGCTATTACAAATAGTGCTGCTATGAACATAGTTGAGCATGTATCTTTGTGGTATGATTGAACATTCCTTGGGTATATGCCCAGGAGTGGTATGGCTGGGTCTTGAGGTAGATCAATTCCCAATTTTCTGAGAACTGCCATACTGACTTCCACAGTGGTTGTACAAGTTTGCATTCCCACCAGCAGTGGAGGAGTGTTCCCTTTGCTCCGCATCCTCTCCAACATTGACTGTCATTAGTGTTTTTGATCATAGCCATTCTGACAGGTGTAAGGTGGTA